>NW_021828108.1:0-2500 GCF_006345805.1 Octopus sinensis
ATAGACAGATAGATGGAGGGATGTATGGTTTATTGAAGCTGATTATTATCTCACGACTTATGTTTCAGCCCCCTGCGATGTTTGCATTTGTTAGTCCGTTTGCGGTTTGTTTGGCATCAACCAAATATAACATATCCTCACATTTCCTCTGTTGCATTGATATCGTGTTTTGCTGCTGGGAATGGACGCCAAAACAGCAGAAGCAGACGACATTATAGAGCTGGGTCACACAGAACGCTAGATCCAACAAGAGTGCTGGACCTCGCGATCACGAAGCGAAGTTCTTAACCATTCGGCCATACTACCACTACTACTACTACTACTACTACTACTACTACTACTACTACTACTACTTATAAGGGGCTAAACATAGAGGGGACAAACAAAGACGGACAAACGGATTAAGTCGATTATATCGACCCCAGTGCGTAACTGGTACTTAATTTATCGACCCCGAAAGGATGAAAGGCAAAGTCGACCTCAGCGGAATTTGAACTCAGAACGTAGCAGCAGACGAAATACCGCTAAGCATTTCTCCCGGCGTGCTAACGATTCTGCCAGCACTACCACAACTTCCATTACTTCCACCACCACCACCACCACCATCACCTCACTACTACACTCTCACGCGCACCACCACCACCACTACTACTACTACCACCACCACCACCATTACTACTACCACTACCGCAACCACCATGACCTCCACCACCACTACTACTACTACCACCACCACCACCACCACCACCACCATTGCTACTACTACTACCACCACCACCACCACCACCACCACTACTACTACTACAGATATTTCCTCTGACATCACCATTGATTCGCTATCAAACACTCCTCTTATTCATTCATTCTCTCCTTCATTAATTGTTGATTCATTCACTCTGCCTTCTTCCTACCTTAAGGTGAAACCTTTATTTCCTCTCTTTCTTCGTTGTCATCGCCATCATCATCGTCATCATCATCCCCATCATCACCATCACCTTCGTCATCATCATCATCCTCAACATCATCCTCACCATCATCATCAAAATCATCATCATCATCATCACCTTCGTCATCATCATCATCACCTTCGTCGTCATCATCATCATCATCATCACCTTCGTCGTCATCATCATCATCACCTTCGTCGTCATCATCATCATCACCTTCGTCGTCATCATCATCATTATCATCACCTTCGTCGTCATCATCATCATCACCTTCGTCGTCATCATCATCATCACCTTCGTCGTCATCATCATCATCACCTTCGTCGTCATCATCATCATCATCATCACCTTCGTCGTCATCATCATCATCATCATCACCTTCGTCGTCATCATCATCATCATCATCATCATCCACATAATCATCATCATCATCATCATCATCATCATCCACATCATCGTCATCATCATCACCTTCGTCATCATCATCATCATCATCATCATCATCATCATCATCATCATCATGATCCACATCATCATCATCATCATCACCTTCGTCATCATCATCATCATCATCATCATCATCATCTCATCGTCATCGTCATCATCATCATCATCATCATTATCATCATCATCACCATCATCATCATCATCATCATCATCATCATTATCACCAATAGTCAAACGCCAATACATGACTGGTAACCCTCATCGGCACGTAATATTACTTTTAGTGTATTGATAATAACATCGATTACGTGACTTGGTTGGTACTTTGTCTTTTATTGCTATAGTTTGCTGCAGAATATATCGATAGATTCGTTGTAAATACAGTGTGTATAAACAGTGTGTATAAAGACAGATAAAGCAGGATCCAAGAAAACTGGCGGTGGTTTACTTTGACAAACTCCGTATCATTTAGAAAAAGCGACAGAATGAATATTGTGAAATTGCTGTGGGGAATGAAGTGCCCGACGTTTCGGATAAAGCTTTTCTTCAAGGTTATGAAGCGAACGTCGTAACTGCATAAAAATGAAGCGAACGTCGTAACTGAATAAAAATTAAATTGATCTTTATAATATTGAAATATAGGCGCAGAAGTGGCTGTGTGGTAAGTAGCTTGCTAACCAACCACATGGTTCCGGGTTCAGTCCCACTGCTTGGCATCTTGGGCAAGTATCTTCTGCTATAGCCCCGGGCCGACCAATGCCTTGTGAGTGGATTTGGTAGACGGAAACTGAAAGAAGCCCGTCGTATATATGTGTATGCGTGTGTGTGTTTGTCCCCCTAGCATTGCTTGACAACCGATGCTGGTGTGTTTACGTCCCCGTCACTTAGCGGTTCGGCAAAAGAGACCGATAGAATAAGTACTGGGCTTACAAAGAATAAGTCCCGGGGTCGATTTGCTCGACTAAAGGCGGTGCTCCAGCATGGCCGCAGTCAAAAACAAAACAAAACAAAACAAATAGCACATAAAAGGACATAAATGAAGGGCTGAAGTTCTTTTATTCGCCATATTACGGATTCTTCTAAACATATATATAAGTACCGTATTT
>NW_021828108.1:7500-9012 GCF_006345805.1 Octopus sinensis
GTGCAAGTGGCTGAGCACTCCACAGACACGTGTACCCTTAACGTAGTTCTCGGGGAGATTCAGCGTGACACTGTGTGTGACAAGGCTGGCCCTTCGAAATACAGGTACAACAGAAACAGGAAGAAAGAGTGAGAGAAAGTTGTGGTGAAAAAAATACAGCAGAGTTCACCCACCCCTCTGCTGGAGCTTTAGGTGTTTTCGCTCAATAAACACTCACAACGCCCTAACTACTGGCATGTGATTGGTGCTTTGACCGATGCTCAGATCCGCAGCATCTTCTCTTGTCTCTCTGTCGCGGCCATTTCGCTTCAAGCTTTCTCGCCAAGTGGTTTACTGTACTACTTTACGCTGTGCTGTGTGTGATTTTTTTGTTGTTTCTTTGCATTTTCATCCCCTGCAATGGCTCCCAAGCGTGCTGCTTCTTCCAAGGCTGGTACTGAGCCTAAACGCAAACGAAGAATGATGACGATCGCTGAGAAAGTGAAACTTCTGGATATGTTGAAGGAAGGGAGAACTTTCGCTGTCGTAGCCCGCCATTTTAGCGTGAACGAATCCACCGTTCGCTACATCAAGAAGGATGAGGCTAACATTAGGAAGACGGCTGCCATCACCTTTAATAAGTCGGCGATGAGAGTGGTTACAGCTCGTAATAAAACTATCACCCGTATGGAAGCTGCTTTGGCCGTAAGGATAGCCGACTGCCGAAAGAAGAACATAGCCTTGGATACGAACTTCATCCAAACAAAGGCTAGGAGCCTGTACGAGACTTTCGCCGCTAAGGAACCTGAGGACGACAGTGGCGACCACGAAGAAGAGGAAGAAGATCCGCAACCAGGGACGTCCAGTGATTCACAAACCAAAGAACGTCCTTTTCTGCTAGCAAAGGGTGGTTTGTTAAGTTTCAGAAACGTTCGACTAAAGGCGGTGCTCCAGCTTGGCCGCAGTCAAATGACTGAAACAAATAGAAGAATAAAAGAATTAGCATTAATTATAATTTTATTTTCAAATTTCATGGAGCTGTTATTAAATTAAATTTTCGAAATATATTCATTAATTAAATTAAAATAAAATTAAGGGAACTAGTTGGTTTGCCTGCCAGCATTTCAAAAATTAAAGCTTATCGAATTTTTTTTTAATTTGGCATATTAATATACTTTTCCAAGCTGAATTACTGGAGTTATTTCAATTTTTTCAGAAAAGTTTAAAAAAGTTATAGAGGTTTAAAGTTTGATCATTTTTACCCAGTCGAGAAACAGGATTTGGAAGCTGTCATTTTGTGCGTGACTGCATGTGTTGTCGACATTCTGAAAATAGCACGTTTTTATATGAAACTGTAAACAAATCAAATTCTGGAGTAAAGATTATTTACCAACATAACATGGCAGTCCTGGTTTAGGATGAATGTTGCTGTAATTTAACCCCAGGAGACATCGTCTCTAGCTGGCTATACGATATGATCTGTGTCCTTATATTTTTGAACAATTACAGTAACATTCCTCCTAAACCAGGACT
>NW_021828109.1:0-5000 GCF_006345805.1 Octopus sinensis
GTAAAAGAGTAAAAGAGATATATATACGGAGTAAACACATAAATGTGAAACAAGGTGGAAAAAAGAGTACTCAAATACCAGGGGTAGAGTAATATGCTTTATTTGAAAGCAGCAGAAATTCAACAAAACCTGTTCTCGGAGTTTCAGTTCCCGTTTGTTGGACAGTTTTGTTATAATATATATTATATATATATAGATTACATATATATATATATACATATATATATATATATATATATATACTAGCAGTATCGCCCGGCGTAGCTCGGGTTTGTAAGGGAAATAACTATAAAGCAAAAAAATAGCAAAAATGCATCAAAAATGGAAAAAAAATGATGGTAAATTTTTTTTTAAATCGTTGATTCATCGTAGACATTTTTAGAGAGTTACTTCCCTTATATTTAAAGAAATATGCATTAAAATGGAAAAAATGATGGTAAATTATTTTTAAAATCGTAGACTCATCGTAGAGGCGCGCTAATACCCAGAAGGGCTCGAAATGAATCACGACTATAAGATACCCGGTTTTGGTTAAACTGCATCGCAAAATGTGGGAGTAGTTAGGAATCTAAATCGGAGTAGACAGACACACAACCTTTCTTTTATATATAAAGATATATATATATATATACGACGTGCTTCTTCCTGTTATCGTCTACCAAATCCACTCTTAAGGCTTTGGTTAGCCCGTAGTAGAAGACACTTGCCCAAGGTGCCACACTGTAGGACTGAATCCGGAACCATGTGGTTGGAAAACAAGCTCCTTACCACACAGCCACTCCTATGCCTCAACGAAATGATCTAACTCATTTAAAAGTGTGTGTGCGTGTACACAGAGTGATTCTTTCCTTTTTTTTCTTTTTCTTTTTGACTTGTTTCAGTCATTTGACTGCGGCCATGCTGGAGCACCGCCTTTAATCGAGCAACTGGACCGCGGGACTTATTCTTTTGTAAGCCCAGTACTTATTCTATCGGTCTCGTTTGCCGAACCGCTAAGTGACGGGGACATAAACACACCAGCATCGGTTGTCAAGCAATGCTAGGGGGACAAACACAGACACACAAACACTTACACACACATACAAACACACATACATACATGCAAACAAACATACATACATACATACATACATACATACATACATATATATATATACGACAGGCTTCTTTCAGTTTCCGTCTACCAAATCCACTCACAAGGCTTTGGTCGGCCCGTGGCTATAGTAGAAGACACTTGCTCAAGGTGCCACGCAGTGGGACTGAACCCGGAACCATGTGGTTGGTAAGCAAGCTACTTACCACACAGACACTCTTACACGTATATACATATATACGGCAGGCTTCTTTCAGTTTCCGTCTACCAAATCCACTCACAAGGCATTGGTCGGCCCGAGGCTATAGTAGAAGACACTTGCCCTAGGTGCCACGCAGTGTGGACTGAACGCGGAACCATGTGTTTTTGTGAAGTAAGTGGAGGTTTTATTTCTGTCATGTCCAAAAGTAGTCCTTATTGTTTGCAAATTCTTTTTCTCTTGCAGGAAATACTGAGTCACTCTCGGAAAGATGCCAGGAAGGCCGTGATTTTGATCACGGATGGATTCTCAAACGCCGGGGACCCGCGACCCTTAGCGGCCCAAATGAGATCGAAGGGTGTGAAGATCTTCACGTTCGGCATCCGCCACGGAAACGTACGAGAGTTGACGGACATGGCCTCGCACCCGAAGAACGAGACTTGCTACATCCTTGATAGTTTTGAGGAGTTCGAAGCCCTCGCCCGCCGGGCCCTTCACGAAGGTACGCACCGATTTCACTCATCTTCACTTAAAAAAGCCTACAACAAAAACCGATTGCAAAAATGATAAAAAGATCTGCTTTTTAATCTTCTTCTTTCTTTCCTTCGCTCTTTCTCCCCTTCTTTCCTTCCCGCCCCGTTTCCACCCTCTGCATTCCTCCCCCCATCCCCCTCCCTCTTTCCCTTCCTTCCTTCCTTTCTTCTTTCTTTCCTTCTCACTTCCTTCTCCTTTCCTTCCTTCTTTCTTTCCTTCCTTCCTTCCTCTCTCTCCTTCCTTCCTTTCTTTCTTTCTTCCTTCCTTCCTTCCTTCTTCCCTTCCTTGCTTCCTTCCTTCTTTCCTTTTCACTTCCTTCCTTTTCACTTCCTTCTCCTTCCTTCCTTCTTTCCTTCCTTCCTTTCTTCCTTCCTTCTCTCCTGCCTTCTCCCTTCCTTCTTTCCTTCCATCCTTCTTTCCTTCCTTCTCACTTCATTCTTTCCTTTCTCCCTTCCTTCCTTCTTTCCTTCCCTCCCTCCTTCCTTCCTTCCTTCCTTCTCTCCTTCCTTCTCCCTTCCTTCTCTCTCCTTCTTCCTTCCCCCCCCTCCCTTCCTTCCTTATTTCCTTCCTTCTCCCTTCCTTCCTCCTTCCTTCCTTCCTTCCTTCCTTCTTTCTTCCTCCTTCCTTCCTTCCTTCCTCCTTCCTTCCTTCCTTCCTTCTTTCTCGCTTCCTCCTTTCACTTCCTTCCTTCTCTCTTTCTCTTCCTTCTTCCCTTCCTTCCTTCCTTCCTTATTTCCTTCCTTCTCCCTTCCTTCCTTCCTTCCTTCCTTCCTTCCTTCTTTCCTTCCTCCCTTCCTTCCTTCCTTCCTCCTTTCCTTCCTTCCTTCCTTCCTTACTTCTCGCTTCCTTCCTTTTCACTTCCTTCCTTCTCTCTTTCTCTTCCTTCCTTCCTTCCTTCCTTCCTTCCTTCCTTCTCTCCTTCCTTCTCCCTTCCTTCTTTCCTTTCTTCCTTCCTTCCTTCCTTCCTTCCTTCCTTTTTTCGCCCCCTCTTTCCCCCCTCTTTTCTTGTAGTCGTTCCATCCCAATCTCTCTATCAGGAGTCGGTCTTTTGGCTCTCGGCTTTTCCTCCTTACGTTCTGAGTTCAAATTCCGGCGAGGGCGAATTTGCCTTTCTTCTGTACAGGGTCGATAAAATAAGTACCAGCTGAGTACTGGGGTTGATGTAATCGACAATCCCCCTCCCCCAAACTTCATGCCTTGCACCTATAGTAGAGAGGATTATTATTATTATTATGTTGTGTTTGTTGTTGTTGTTGTTGTTGTTGTTGTTGTTGTTGTTGTTGTTGTGTTGTTTTTATTATTGTTATTATTATTATTCTTATTATTATTATTATTATTATTATATTATTATTATTATCATTATTATTATTATTATTATTCTTATTATTATTATTATTATTATTATTATTATTCTATGTTTGACTTTGCTTTATATTTGTACAAGTTGGCTCCAAGTCTCACCCAGAGACCTCCAAGACAACAGGGTTGGAAGTTCATGTTGTTGTTATGCCTAGTGTGCCATATATTTGGGGGGTGGGGATGTTGTACTAATGAATGTCTAAAAAAAAAGGTTTTTTTTTTTTTGTTTTTTTTTTAAACCGAAAATTATGTTTGTTTTAAACCTTGAGATTACATAGAGAGTATTTTGCGTAGGATATGAGCAGTTCCCATGAGCACTATCTTTTGAACTTCTGCCATTTTTGGGTTCCTGGTATCTGAGTTAGGTAGCTATCAGCCCCTTTTGCTATCATTCCCAGGGCACCTATGACAACAGGTATTGTTTTAGTCTTCAGCTTCCACATTTTGCTGATTTCTATTTCAAGATCTTTATATTTGCTCAGTTTTTGGTAGGTCTTGACAGATACGTTTATATCGATTGGGACAGTCATATCAATGAGGAGGCATGTTCTTTGTTTGAAGTCTTTCAAATGATGTCTGGCCTATTTGCATCTATCTTCCTGTCAGTTTGAATGGTGAAGTTCCAGAGGAGTGAGATGTGGTCATTTTCAAGCACTGGGGGTGGTTTGTGTTCCCACCAGTTTTTTCATGGGCAAATCCAGGTTTTTACAGATTACCAGTGAATATATTGTGCAGCTCTATCATGTCTGTTGAGATACTCTGTAGGCGCTAGAAGACTGCACTTGGAGACCACATGGTCAATGGTTTCATTTTTTGCTTGCATACACGACACGTTGGACTGCTTCTGATCTTTAATATGTTGGCCTGGTAGTTTCTTGTTGGTAGGCATTGATCTTGAGCTGCTATGATAAACCCCTCTGTTTCATTATTATATTATTATTATTATTTATTATTATAATTATTATTATTATTATTTTATTATTATTATTTTTTATTATTATTATTATTATTATTATTATAATTATATTAAATTATTATTATTATTATTATTATTATTATATTATTATTATTATTATTATTATTATTATTATTATTATTATCATAATTATTATTATTATTATTATTATTATTGTTATTATTAATTATTTTTATTGTTATTATTATTATATTATTATTATTATTATTATTATTATTATTATTATTATAATTAATTATTATATTATTATTGTTATTATTATTATTATATTATATTGTTGTTATTATTATATTATTATTTATTATTATTATTATTGCTATTATTATTATTATTGTTAGTATTATTATTATTGTTGTTGTTGTTGTTGTTGTTGTTGTTATTATTTATTTATTATTATTATTATTATTATTATTATATTATAATTATTATAATAATTATTAGTATTATTATTATTATTATTATTTTATATTATTGTTATTATTATGAGTGACACTATTATTATTTTTATTATTATTATTATATTATTATTATTATAATTATTATAATTATTATTATTATTATTATTATTATTATTATTTTATAATTATTATATATTATTATTATTTTATTATTATTATTATTATTATATTGTTGTTATTATTATTATTATTATTATTATTATTATTGCTATTATTATTATTATTGTTTTATTATTATTATGTTATTGTTGTTGTTGTTGTTGTGTTGTTGTTATTATTATTATTTTATTATTATATTATTATTATATTATTATAATATTATAATTAATTATTATTATTATTATTTATTATTATTATTATTATTATTGTTATTATTATTGA
>NW_021828109.1:7500-9000 GCF_006345805.1 Octopus sinensis
AGTAGAAGACACTTGCCCAAGATGCCATGCAGTGGGACTGAACCCGGAACCATGTGGTTGGTTAGCAAGCTACTTACCACACAGCCACTCCTGCCTTTTATGCAGACATAGTATATCAAGGAATACATCAGACAGGAACACATCCAGATGGA
This sequence comes from Octopus sinensis, assembly GCF_006345805.1. Taxonomy (NCBI): domain Eukaryota; kingdom Metazoa; phylum Mollusca; class Cephalopoda; order Octopoda; family Octopodidae; genus Octopus; species Octopus sinensis. The sequence goes on from NW_021828109.1 coordinate 7,653, forward strand.
CCTAAGATCAAACACGTACTGGCCATGACCACACCACATTTTATTCACACTTAGCGTATCACGGTCTACGTGATCATGATCAGGCTGTGCCCTAACCCCATTTTATAAAGCTGATAACATGAGTTTTTGAATATTTGTAGGTTGGTCAGATGTTTAGCAAAACATAAACCAGAATATTTATCAAACGACGTGATTAAAAGAATGTTTGGCAAAGATCTTTAGATTCCCATGGCATGAAATATTGCGCAATGACACCACGTGCATGCACCTATATATACAACATATGTCATTGTGTATATATATGCGTATAGTGTTTGTGTGCATGTATGCATATATATATATATATGTGTGTGTGTGTGTGTGTGTGTATAATATATATACCTAAATACTTACATATATTTGAATATACATACAAATACACAAACACAAATATATACAATTTTATATACATAAGTGCATACATTTATACATATATACATATGCGTGTTGTGATATATATGTATGTATATGTATATATATATATTATATGCATGTTATATATATATTATGTATCTTTATATATATATATAATATTATATGTATATATGTATATATATATATATTATAATATATATGTATAATATATATTAGTGTATATATATGTATATATATATATATATATATATGAGGCAACGACACAGAAGCCCAAGAGACAGGAGAAACACAAACAAAGACAACTCTTAAACAAACAAACAAACAAAATAAAAATGGCAAAAGCCAAAAAGAAAAGTCCTTTTTGCGACACATTCAAAGTAAACCAAAATATTTTCATGAAAACATTCCTGCCTGCTATCTTACATTGCCATAAAGCTGACCCACACCTCTCACAGGACATTCCAACAGATGACAGCAGCAAATGAAAAACCTTCTTTTCTAAAACCCGGATATATTTGTTTTTGCACGAGGCTTCAATGTTTGTTTATTTTGAACGTAGGCTAGGGGCAGTCGTGACCGTTCCTAAAATAATCTCTGGGGGCCTATCTAACAGGATTATTTATTTCAATTAACGAATGATAAAATCACAAATCGACTTCAGTTCCTGGTGCACCACCATATATCATGTGTGTGTGTGCGCCTGTGTGTGTGTGTGTGAATGAAAATTGCATATATCTAAATGTATATGTGTGTATTTATGAATATAAACAGCAGGAGTGACTGTGTGGTAAGTAGCTTGCTAACCAACCACATGGTTCCAGGTTCAGTCCCACTGCGTGACATCTTGGGCAAGTATCTTCTGCTATAGCCCCGGGCCGACCAATGCCTTGTGAGTGGATTTGGTAGACGGAAACTGAAAGAAGCCTGTCGTATA
>NW_021828110.1:0-9014 GCF_006345805.1 Octopus sinensis
ACATACATACATACATACATACATACATACATACATACATACATATATATATACATATATATGAGTTGTTTGTTCCTTCTCGAGCTACGCCTGGCTCATCAGGGTCGGTTTCCCGGTTTCCTTGGCGTATAGGTTCCCCCACCTGGACGGGACGCCGGTCCGTCGCAGGTGAGCTGCAAGACGCAGGAGGAAAGAGTGAGAGAAAGTTATGGGGAAAGAGTGAGCAGAAGTTCGCCATTACCTTCTGTCGGAGCTGTGTGCAGCTTAGGTGTTTCGCTCATAAATACACACATCGCTCGGTTTGAGATTCGAACCCGCTATCCCTCTAACCACTAGGCCATGTACCTCCACCTATATGTATATATATGAGTATTATTTTAATATTTCACTAAGGCATTGCGATACTAATAAACTCTGTAGAACTCAATATAGGTCTGCCTTTGAACGAAGCGTTGAGTATGTATATATATACAATGTACATATATAATAATATATATATATAATATATATATATATATTACTATATATTATATATATATTTCAACAATTGAGGGCAAAATTAATTAATTATTAATCAATTTCACCAAGTGTTCAGTATGCAAAGGGACCATTCAAGGCGAATTCAATTATTACATTATATAAAAGGGCTTGAAAATAAATTACTTTGCCGCATACTGAAAACTCATTAGAAATAGCAGCTAAAAAACTTTTTTTAAAGCTATTTCTAATACTTAAAGAAAATTTTCTTTAAGATTTTCTTTAAGTATTAGAAATAGCTTTAAAAAGTTTTTTAGCTGCTATTTCTAATGATTTCAGTATGCGGCAAGTAATTTATTTTATAAGCCTTTTATATAATATATATATATATATATATATATATATATATATGTGTGTGTGTGTGGTGTGTGTTGTGTGTGTGGTGGTGTGTGGTGGGTGTGTGTGTGTGTATGTATTTAAATATATATATTTATAAGTATTTATATATGTATATGCATATATACACAAACACACAGACACACACACCACACACACACACACACACACACACACACACACACACACACACACACACACACACATATATGTAATCATACATACAGATATTTCTGTGTAAATCCCCACTGCCTTTCGTGCTTGTATTGTTAATGTTTTTCACGGTCCTTGCTTGCAGAGGTCGACATTGTCTTTCATCGTTTCGGGATCGATAAAATAACTGCCAGTCGAGCACTGGGGCTGACGAAATCGATTAGCCCTCTTCCGATATCTCAGGTCTTGTTCCTATAGTGGAAAGGATTATTACTTAGGGCGGTGAACTGGCAGAACAGTTAGCACCTGGGACAAAATTCTTAGGGGAATTTCTTCCGGCTCACTATGTTCTGAATTCAAATTTCGCTGAGATCGACTTTGCCTTTCATCCTTTCGGAGTCAGTGAATAAATACCAGTTACGTACTGGGATCGATATAATCGATTAGGCTCTCCTCAAAATTTCAGGCCTTGTGAGCCTTTAGAAGAAAGTATTATTATTATTATTATTATTATTATTATTATTATTATTTATTATTATTATTATTATTATTATTATTATCATTATTATTATTATTATTATTGAGGAGAGAGCAGTTCATGCCATCAAAGTGACACTGGGGTAAAATATACGAAGCCCAGTATACCCATCATGACTACCCGTCTGATAAGGTACACCAGCACATGCATCACAACCATATGTGCGCGACATGGTGATCTCATATCAAGATAAACAGCACATGACCTTGCAGGTGGAGCCCAGTTAGAATTTTCTTCAGATCGAGTAACCCATCCCGTCAAAAGGTCCCTGAATAAGGGTTGTTTAAGGACGTTGAACGAACACCCATGTTTCCAGAGGTGAATTATTAAACTCCAAAGAATCCTTCTCAACACACGGCTATGATGCTCCCCCACTACTTCTGCTCGTGATCAGAGATGCACATATCGTCAGCCACTAAGGGACATGCTCAACTGGTTAAGGTCAAACAACTGACAAGCAAATCTGTGGTATTGAGCAGAATATTTGCTGTATTATTATTATTATTATTATTATTATTATATTATATTTATTATATTTATATTATTATTATTATTATTTATTATTATTATCATTATCATTATTGAGTGAGAGAGCAGTTCAAGCCATCAAAGTGACACTGGGGTAAAATATACGAAGCCCAATATACCCATCATGACTACCCGTCTGATAAGGGTACACCTGGCACATGCATCACAACCATATGTACGCGACATGGTGATCTCATATCAAGATAAACAGCGCATGACCTTGCAGGTGGGGCCCAATTTGAATTTTCTTCTGGTCGAGTAGCCCATCCCGCTCAAAATGTCCCTGAATAAAGATTGTTTAAGGATGTTGAACGAAACACCCAAGTTTCCAAAACCCCAACGAATTCCTCTCAACACATGGCTATGATGCCCTCCTCTACTTCTGCTTGTGATCAGAGATGCACATATCATCAGCCACTAAGGGACATGGTCAACTGGTTAAGGTCAAACAACTGACAAGCAAATCTGTGGTATTGAGCAGAATATTTGCTGTAGCCCGTCTTTTATACAAAGACAAAACAATGTACATGATAATACTTCCAATCAGTTAAGATCAGAAGCCATGAGAGCCACTGTCTGGTACTGCATCAGGGCATTTATTATTATTATTATTATTATTATTATTATTATTATCATTATTATTATTATTATTATTATTATTATTATTATTATTATTATTATTATTATTATTATTATTACATTTGAACAAAAATAGTGTTCGTTATTGTAAATAAACTCTTCGATTTCACTATCTTTCTAATCTCCACTTCGACCGACTTAACCTCGATTAATTAGTGATTCTTCAAAAATGTTTATTTATTAATTCAAATTAGATGCTTCCACATTTTTATCGATTATTTAGTTTAAATTTATTAATTAAGAATTTTAGCAATCGGAGGTAGAGGTGGTGGTGTTGGCGGTGGAAGATTTGCGACCTTTTGTCATTATTGTTGATACGTTGAGCTCTTCTTCTAACTATACGATGTGTTCCATGACTTTATGGTCTTTATGAATTCCTACAGGGAAAATTGGTTTGATTAGCGAACAAACCACAATTCGTTTTAAAATCTCTACTCTGGTAGCTTTAAATTCTTATTCTTGGTGTTTTGGTTTTGACTTTAATAATTGACTTTATAATTTTTATGATTTACTTTTATAAACTTCAGATTTATTTCTTTAATTAAAACACCCACGTTACTGTCTCCTGAATGGTACTTCTTTCTAGTGGAGTACCATCAAATATAATTGTAAAAGTGATGTGCTGTAGTCGAGTTTGAATAAAGTTGGAAATTATGAGAAGTATAAACTGTTGATTTGGGATCTTTTCCTTGATTCGACTGTTCCGTTTAGTGTGTCCTTGGATATTTGACCTCGACTCATGTTACCTGTTGTTAGGGGTCACTCCCACAAAGCACCCATTGACGAAGCTTATCTGTATATCTAAGATTGTCTTTAAGTGTTATTGCATGACAGAGATCAGTTTGTAACATTATGCAACAGGGTACGTAGCTCGGAGGTCAAGAAATCCCTCCATCACGAGTCGCTACTTCTCTGCATTGAGATGTCTCACTTCCGGAACTACAGAAATGTGATTAACATGTCGCAGGAAGGAATCGGAGGACGGATTCTTCAGGACGAGACTAAGAACGAGATGGTTGGATATTTAAACAATCTCAATTGGTCACTTTTGGAAATCCAACGGTATTTCTCATGATAGCTGCTTCTGACAGGACCCTATGAAAGAGGTAAGGGCTCTATCCTCTAAGCCAAGACCCAGCCCCAGAAATAATGGACAGAGAAGATGAATGAAGGATGTTACCATAAAAAAACCTGGTTAAATTCAGTGAAACATCGTTGCTTTTTATTCAAAGACAAAGACGCGTAGTCTAGTTGTTGGGGGTGTTCGGTCTACGATCATAAGGTTGTGGGATCATTTCCTGGACGGGGCAGCACATTGTATTCTTGAATAAGGTACTTTATTTCACGTTGCGTCGGTCTTCTTAGCTGTATATGAGTCTAGTGCTGGGCATTTCTGTCTCCTTCCATTACACCCTGGGTCAAAGGTGAGGGAACCGAGAGAGTGTATATTTCTGCTTGCAACTACATAAGTGCTTAAAATTATAGTATATATAAACCATAGTTTATATATAAACTATAGTATATATAAAACTATAGTATATATAAACCATAGTTTATATTATCAAGTCATACTCGCTCGCAAAGGACCGATGACTAATTTTTATTAAAATACTTATTCAAATATTTCATGCACCTAATAAATTCCTGTAAAGTTTGCTGTATTTTCCCAAATTAATTAAATTTGCTAATGACTTTAATTTAGTCTGGTGATCATGTTGGTTGATGGTTACCAAAAGTTTATTTTAATTTTATTAATCCTACAGATAAGTCAGTGAAACATCTAAGTCAGTTGTGTGGTTTATATTGTTTATCTAAATTATGATCATCAACCATATAATGAATGGTCATATTTGCGTTACCAATTTGCTTTTAAAAGCTTTGATATTTTCTACAGAGTAGGATGATTTCTGTGTCATGACTCCTCCATATTGCCGTAAAGCTGTTTTCAGTTTGTTGAACTATGAATTTGGTACACCGTTGTCAAAACTTTTGCCTTTTATCTTTTATTCGTTTCATTCATTTGACGGCGGCCATGCTGGAGTATCGTCTTGAAGAGTATAGTCGAAAATTCGATGTCAGTACTTCGTTTTGTTTGAGGTTTCATTTATTATAGCTATCATTTTGTCGAACCACTGTGTTACGGAGACGTAAAATAAAAACAATACCAGTTGACAAGCGGTGGCGGGGGACAAAAACAAAAACACACACTTAGATACATGGGTAGACACACACACACACACACACATCCATGCACGCACGCTCGCCCGCACACACGCATATGTCGGTATGTATACAGCGATCTTCTTTCAGTTTCTCTCTGCCAAATTCACTCACAAGTCTTCGGTCGGCCCGGAGCTATAACAGAAGACATTTGCCCAAGGTTCCACGAATGTAGAGATTTCTTATAACGATATTCCCCGGACATTGATATTGATTTCAAATTTCGTACAAGGCCAGTAATTTAGGAAAAAAGATTAAATCGATTACATCAACCACAGTGATCAACTCGCACTTATTTAATCGACTATGAAAAGCAAAGTCGACTCCGACGGAATTTGAACTCAGAATGTAACAACGGACTAAATGACGCTAGGCATTGTGCCCAATGTGGTAATGATTCTTATTTCTTTACTGCCCAGAAGGGGCTACACACAGAGGGGACAAACAAGGACAGACAAACGGATTAAATCTATTATATCGACCCCAGTGCGTAACTGGTACTTAATTTATCGACCCCGAAAGGATGAAAGGCAAAGTCGACCTCGGTGGAATTTGAACTCAGAACGTAGCGGCAGACGAAATATCGCTTAGTATTTCGCCCGGCGTGCTAACGTTTCTGCCAACTTGCTGCCTTATCTGTCTGTCTGTGTATCTGTCTAAAATGAAACAAATTTTAAGGGACGTCTAAATATAATAAAACACGAAAAAAAATTTATACACATTCGTGTACACTTACAAAAAGAGAGCTGGAAAAGTGAAGCGGTAGTACATATAGATCTCTCGTTGATATTAATCCAATCAATGTGCAACAAACTTAGGAGAACGTTGTGAAAAACATGTACAGAATATATACAACGAATCATCCACTGCACACAGCGATGTGCACCCTAAACTCTATACATATGCACATTCAACAGCTTTCAATATGCATATGCATAGAGTGGCATGAAAATATGATGGATGCTGATTCGAGACGTCGGATGGAGTGAATGCTATCTATCTCTTGCATTTAGGTTTTAAATTCAGCGCTTAAATGTAGATAAATAAAAATAGTTAAACGGTACTATTTTGATATTTACATTTATTAATGAGACAGTGTGAGTAAGATTGTTTATGATAGAGTTACATAGTTTTATAAATATAATACAAACAAAGAGAAGTCTGAATTGAAAAATATGATTAAGACAAAACCGTTACAAAAAAGCTCAATATGCTAAGACCAGACTTTTTTCAAATGTTTTGTTATCATTAACGAACAGAGGAGGAACTTGTTGTGCTCCGGTATTCAAGTAGTTTTCAGTATGTATGTATGGCTGTGGAGGCGCAATGAATGGCCCAGTGGTATGTCTGTGTGGAAGGCAGCGGACTCGCGGTCGGAGGATAGCGGTTTCGTATTCCCAGACCGGGCGTTGTGTGTGTTTATTGAGCGAAAACACCTAAAACTCCACGAGGCTCCCCCAGCAGGGGGGTGGTGGCGACCCCTCTGGTACTCTTTCGCCTCAACTTTCTCTCACTGTTTCTTGAGTAACGCTGCGATGTTTTTGTTAAATATTGATGTTGTTTTTGTTTCTGTTGAATAAAATTTTTTGAAAACAGCTGCAATAATTATGCACCAACCCCAATATATGTATGTATATATATATATATATATATGTAGGTCCCGGGTTGAGTCGGGGTTAACCACAGTAAATAAGGTACTCAATACATAGCAGAGTAAAGTAATTTATTTTATAGAAGGAGCTTCTACAGGACTAGAACTGTTTCATTCAGATGAAATCTTCAGCTTCCTGAAGATTTCATCTGAATGAAACAGTTCTAGTCCTGTAGAAGCTCCTTCTATTATATATATATATAATATATATATATATACGTGTATGTATGTGTGTGTTTGTATGTGTGTGTTTGTGTGCGTAACATAGGCCAACAGAGGACATTTTTTTCTCTCTTGTCAAAACATTTCAACATGAATTAGTGTTTTATTTGACAGAATTTGAAAAGGACACTCATTTATTACTATCACCATGATTTTAAGGATTTTAAAGCATTATTTTTTTTTCTATAAAACAGCTCATGAGAAACAAGACATAACGTAAAACTTATGCGACTGTGGAGATTTATGTACAGATTTATGCTGTTATTTGCTACCAACTTTTGAAAGTTCTCCAGCGTGTTGTCAACTATTTCGGTGTAGTTGGCTGCGTTCTTGTTGCCTAGAAAGTAATTTATGACTATTACAAATTAATTTCTTGCTGCTGCCTCAATGAAAATTATTGAATTTACGACGTTCCCATCTTACATCAATTTTCTGACTTGAGGCCCATTAACTGCTTAAGCTTTTATCACTTGATTGCTCTGATCAGGAAATGTGCTGCAGATATGACGTGGTATCGAAAGGTTCTCGGACTAGTTATATTTAATAAAAAAAATAATTTATTTATTTACGTTTTAACATCATGTTCTTTGAAATAGTCGCCCTGCACAGCAATACACCGGCCCCAGCATTTCCTGCCACTTTTGGAATCCGGCTTGGAAGACGTTTTCTGTGTGCGAGTCGAGAACCTTTTGCGCTTTGCTCTGGATCTCAACAACTGTGTTAAAACGGCGATCTTCGAGCTGTATTTTCCAGTTGGGGAAGAGATGGAAGTCCGCATACTGAGAGCATGATCTATCTTTATCCCGTGCTATAACAAACTGCTTCATAATACCAAGTTCGATATGAAGTGGAGGTAGGATGATTCTTTTTCCCGGTTGAACGAAAGGCTCTTCAACCACATTGAAAGAACTTAGAATTAATACCCGCTGTGGCAATTCATTGATCACCCAATGTATTTTGCCTGGCTTTGCTGTCCCACAAGCATAAAAAGCATGGCTATTTAGTGCTGCATTGCAACTCCAGTCAAATAATTTACCATCTTAAAGACCGCATATATCACCCACTGATGCTTGTGGAGTTTAAGTACCTTAAAAATCTAGACGTGATGGTAAAAAATGGTTTCCATTCTTGGATTTAGCATATAAAAGAACCTTCAAATCAGGTAAAAAAGTGCTGATAAAAAAATAGCTGTTGTATAATGTAATAGGATACAGTTTCGAACATGCTTAAAAATGAACCTTATATATATCTATATGTATGTACACATTAACACTCACGCACACCCACACATTTATCTTAGCATGTAAATACAGAGTAAAAAAGAATTCCTTTTAACAGAAAAGTTTGAGACCGTCCTAGGACTGCGAACCCACAGCTCCTATGGAGATAGAAGGCGTTCTACTATTGCACCAAAGCAATCAGCTGAAATTTTCTGTACCACTTTGCAAACGTATATTTACCGACGAAACTGCATGTTCTTCACTATATCAAACTTTAGAAAGTTCATGAGAATGTGAACTGAATATTTTTTGGACTAGTGGATCTCGAAGCAAAAAAAGGTATAAATAATAGCGTGTAAATATTGAGGTGAAAATCCCTTTGGATACAAAAACTCACAGGCTACCTACGGAACTCGAACCCACAATCGAACATTTAGAGGCTATCACTTATAGCTTTATCTGCTTCGAGGTTCATTGCTCCCAAAATAATTATTTTATGATCTTACGGAGTTTACACCCCCCACACACTCTCACACATATATGTATGTATATAGATAATATTACATAAGTATTATATATATATATCGACGTACATTGATATAGACACATATGTATGTGAATATAGACATATGCTCTTTCATTTACACCTAAATACGTATACAAACACAACACACAACACACACATACAAACACACACATACATGCACACACACATACACTCCATACATATAACAAACGTGCATACGCTTACAAATATATACACACATATATGTATATGTATATACATACGTACATGATATCCTGACGTATTTTATTCCGAAGTATTATATATCCATATATACATATCTATACATATATACATACCTACATACATACATACATATATATATATATATATAATATATATATATATATATATATATATATATATATATATATGTGTGTGTGTGTGTGTATGTGTATACATAAC
>NW_021828111.1:0-9061 GCF_006345805.1 Octopus sinensis
GGTGCTTTTTTAATCGATCCCGAAAGAGGAAGGCAAACTCGACCTCAGCAGAATTAGAACTCAGAACGTAGCGGCAGACGAAATACCGCTAAGCATTTCGCCCGGCGTGCTAACGTTTCTGCCAGCTCGTCGGTTTTTACGCTCTAAGTTCTAATTCTGCCGAGGTCGACTTTGCCCTTCATCCTTTCGGGATCGATGAAATAAATACCAGTTGATGCTGGGGTCGATCTAATCGACTTAATACCTATGTCTGTCCCCTCTGTGTTTAGCCCCTTGTGGGTAGTAAAGAAATAGGCATTTCGTCTGCCGCTACGTTCTGAGTTCAAATTCCGCCGAGGTCGACTTTGCCTTTCATGCTTTCAGGGGCGATTAAATAAGTACCATTTACGCACTGGGGTCCATATAATCGACTTAATACGCTTGTCTGTCCTTGTTTGTCCCCTCCATGTTTAGCCCCTTGTGGTCAATAAAGAAATAAGAAACGTTAGCACGCCGGGCGAAATGCTTAGCGGTATTTCGTCTGCCGTTACGTTCTGAGTTCAAATTCCGCCGAGGTCGACTTTGCTCTTCATCCTTTCGGGATCAATGCAATAAATACCAGTTGAGTGCTGGGGTCGACCTAATCGACTTAGCTCCTTCCCCGAAATTTCTAGCCTTGTGCCAAAATTTGAAACGAATATAATTAATTTGTCTTCGTCCTGTATCAAAGTTCATATAGATATATGAAGGGGCTAAACATAGAGGGAACAAACAAGGACAGGGATTGACCCCAGTGCGAAACTGGTACTTTATTTATCGACCCCGAAAGGATGAAAGGCAAAGTTGACCTCGGCGGAATTTGCACTCAGAACGTAACGACAGACGAAATACGCTAAGCATTTCGCCCGGCGCGCTAACGTGTGCCAGCTCGATATATATATATATATATATATATATATATATTATATATATATATATATATATATATATATACACACACGACGGGCTTCTTTCAGTTCCGTTTTTCAAGGAAGGGACCAAGAAGCAAAAACTATCTTCTTTGACCTGGCGAGTGAATAATGGCCTTTGAGACGGTAGTGTTTTAACACTGAGAGCCGTCATGGCCAGGTGTTCAGTTCGATATTAGTGGCCAACCATGCCGATCCTGAGTTGAGCTAAAATATTAGAGAAATGTGAATTGTGACCATGAGCTTCTTTGGTTTTGTATTCACGCCGACAGATATTTTGAGAGACACATGAAAGCAAGGCACAATCAAGACTATCTCCTTGAACGTACCTTACTTTAATTGTTGGTAATTCAGGACTTTGTCACTGTATGTCCTTGCTTGTCCCCTCTGTGTTTAGCCCCTTGTGGGTAGTAAAGAAATAAGTATTTTGCCTGCCGTTACGTTCTGAGTTCAAACTCCGCCGAGGTCGACTTTGCCTTTTATGCTTTCAGGGATGATTAAATAAGTACCATTTACGCACTGGGGTCGATATAATCGACTTAATACGCTTGTCTGTCCTTGTTTGTCCCCTCCATGTTTAGCCCCTTGTGGGCAATAAAGAAATAAGAAACGTTAGTTCCAAGTAACTTTTAAGCATCTTCAGTATGGAATTCTTCATAGTCACCCAAGTGACTTGGGAACCTCTTCAGGAGTTCTGGATAGACACTCTTTTCCTAGTGCTGTTGTATCAGCAGTCTGATTTTGTCTTAGAGAGGAATTCACTGATTTCTGCTACGTTTGGGTAGGAACCACACATTGTCGATGTCTCTGGTTCCCAAATCATTCTTCACCTGCAGAAATTCCACCTGCCAATCTTTATAAAAATGTTTCAAACGAAAATTAAAAAAAAAGTTCATATAGGCGCAGGAGTGGCTGTGTGGTAAGTAGCTTGCTTACATGGTTCTGGGTTCGGTCCCACTGCGTGGAACCTTAGGCAAGTGTCTTCTACTATTACCTCGGGCCGACCAAAGCCTTGTGAGTGAATTGGTAGCCGGAAACTGAAAGAAGCCCGTCGTATGTATATATATATATATATATATATATATATATATATGTGTGTGTGTGTGTGTGTGGTATGTGTGTGTGTGTGTGTGTGTGCGTGTGTATGTTTGTGTGTCTGAATTTGTTTCCCCCACCATCGCTTGACAACCGATGCTGGTGTGTTTACGTCTCCGTAACTTAGCGGTTCGGCAAAAGAGACGGATAGAATAAGTACTAAGCTTAGAAAGAATAAGTCCTGGGGTTGATTTGCTCAACCAAAGGCGGTGCTCTAGCACGGCCGCAGTCAAATGACTGAAACAAATAAAAGGATAAAAGAATTAAAAATTAAAAATTCATGAAAATATCACGAGAATTCACTGCTAGTCTCCTAAATATTGCTTAATTTCATTTGAGAAAAAAGAAATTTTGGAAAATTTTAGGCTGGACGCTCTGCCACAAAAATTAATGACAATTTCTCAAACATCTTTTGTTGCTAATCTTTCTTTTCCAATTTTCCAGGTTGCTAACGAATGCTTTAAAAGAATCAATGAATTTTACGATGTTTATGTTCCTCCATTGCTTCTGGAGACCCAGTTTATTCAACTGCGAAAAAACATTCACCAAATAGGCCTGGGCCTGGTTTATAATCTGTTCCTTGTCAATCAGCCAGGCAAATATACTCACCATACCGTGAACTTTAGAATAAATAATTTAGGTTCTTCTTCAGTTAGATAACCTCTGAAAAGCATCAAACCGGTGAAACGAAAGCGAATTGTCACGGTATTTGTAACAATAAATAACAATATGAAAGGTTGCACCTTACGAATTCCTCCTTTGACATTAATTATTTAAAAATAAATTGAACGATAATCTTCCCTTAGAGGAACTGGAAGTGTTTCTGAATCCAGTTTCTCATAACGGGTCATCCAATAAATGCCGTTGTTTCTTTGAGCTTACGTTTTCACAGAATCGTGAAATCTGGAATTTGTACCCATCTGCACGATACCATAAGACATTGCACATCACAAAAGACATTCTCTTTACAGGATACCTGAGATCTTGGAAGTTGTTTCAGGGATAGGAAAAAAAGATAGAAGCCTCTCTTTAAATGAACCAGAAGGAACATATGTGTAACGGTAAAAAATTGATTTGGTACACAATAAGATTTGTCGAAGACGATAATGGTTTCGTAGTAATTGCGGAGGCAGATAGAATGATGTAATAGAACAGAATTGGAGCTAGTGAGAGTGAGAGAGTGTGGGGCGTTGTCTTTCTTTTTCCCTCTGGCCGTTTTGTCTTTTCTGGATTGGTTTGTTTCTTGGAGTCCTTCTGGCCTCAAGCTTAAAGTCACTGATGATTAGCCTATGCTGAGGGATACATTCTTCACCCGGGAGGGTCTTTATATATATATATACATATTTGTTTTAATCCCTTTTTTCCTCTTATACACACACATATATATATATACAGAGTGCGGTGAATAAACTGGTATCTAAATTACACAAAATCTCCTGCAACTCTTCTGAATGGCCTCCTTGTTTAAGTTGGTGACTGCTGCCATAATCCTGGCCTTCAATTGATCTTTGGTGTTACAAGGAGTTTTGCTTATCTCTCACTAAACTGTGCCCTACACATAATAATCAAGGGGATTGCGGTCTGGGGAGTTAGGTGGCCAGATGTTAGGGGTATTGTGGTCACAAAATTGTCTGACAGCCATGACTGGGTTCTGTTGCTTGTGTGGTATGATGCAGAGTCCTGTTACTATACATAGGGTCTTCCAACAGCCACCCTCTTGATCCAGAACAGCACTACCTCTTCCATGCACTAGTGGTCGGTTAACCAATTGATGTTAGCTCTCTCAACTCACGAGTTGTCACCGACTGTGACTAACTGATTTTTGCTTGGGGTGTGCTTGCTTTTATAACTATCCAGAAGTCTATATATATCATTGAGAACAATAGATTTAGTTGGTGGTCTTGTTATCTCTATTCTAGCTTTTGGCGAAGTAGAAGAGGTTTGAAAGGGTCAAGTAGTGAAGACATTATTTCGGCTAAGCTAAAGGTATCTGGAAAATGTAAACACTGCTGTCAGAGAAAAACCATTGTTCCACCATGGGAACAGTTCTGTTGCAGCATTAATTTAAATTTGGCTATGGTGGATCGAATCCCCTTCGTGCTTGCAAGATTCACTACACATGCAAACATCAGCAACAGGAAACTCAACACCATCAATAACAGCTGTATTGAAAATGAACCAATCATTGAAGACTTGATCCTTGATGTGGGTGGTCATGTTACTGTTACTCCAGAGTGTGACTTTAAACTGTATCTGATAATGGGGCCTTGGCGGTGGTGGTGGGGTTTCTAGGGTTTTGTGGAGTGTGGAACCACATCTTAGCCATTGCTGTTCCCAAATCTACTCTGACCATATCAGGGCTTGCCTATCTTTGCTTGCAAAGACTGGACCCGGCGGACTCTGCAAAAGAAACTTTCAGTGAAAGGGAAGGTGGCTGTAGTAATGCTCTTTACTCTTTTACTTGTTTCAGTCATTTGACTGCGGCCAGGCTGGAGCACTGCCTTCAGTTGAGCAAATCGACCCTGAGACTTATTCTTTGTAAGCCCAGTACTTATTCTATCGGTCTCTTTTGCCGAACCGCTAAGTGACGGGGACGTAAACACACCAGCATCGGTTGTCAAGCAATGCTAGGGGGACAAACATAGACACACACATACATATATATATATCTACATATATACGACAGGCTTCTTTCAGTTTCCGTCTACCAAATCTACTCACAAGGCATTGGTCGGCCTGGGGCTATAGCAGAAGACACTTGCCCAAGATGCCACGCAGTGGGACTGAACCCGGAACCATGTGGCTGGTAAGCAAGCTACTTACCACACAGCCACTCCTGCGCCTATTGAGGAATGCAAAGAGCAAGATGAAACAAGACACCTTGGTCATTAACTGCATCCATCTTCATCCTCAGACGTCTTGACCCGGTCCTGCCACTGGACTGAAGATGGTCACAAATGAGTGATGTTCGTGGTGTGTAGCCCTTCTTCACTTTATACAAAGTCACTGCACAAGTCATTATTCACCCTTAAGGATAACTTGACAGTCCTTGTCACTCCAACGGACGAACATATTACTGACCCTCCTTTGTTTTTCTTCAACCCATTTCCCATTGAATATTTCTGATGGTTCGAAGGCACAAGGTGTGATCAAAGATTCCCCAATCGTAGACATTTCCCCCTGCTTCACTACACCTGGTTCTATGTCACAAGAAACTTTGATCTTTTGGTTTATTTCTTGGAATTCTCCTGTGAAATCCAGCTTCATTTTCTTGAGACCATTCCCATGATTACGAAGGATTACAGTCTGGATAGGTGGCGCTGCGAGATGATTTAGGTGTATTTACACCATTTGTCTACAGCGAGAAATATTTTCTCCGTGACAAAACACAATGAATGGTTTGTTTATGAGTTCGAACCTGCCACTGGGATATTCAAACTGGTAAAAGCATTGCCTTCCGATGAAGTTCAAAAGAATCTTCATCTCTCATCCTTCCTTGCATTGGAGATGAAGATGTTGCTTTAATTTAGTTTCATAGAATCATTCAACAACATTTTTCTCACAAACAATACATCAAGGCCGTTCTTCTGGTGGTGACTGATGTTGATAATGTTCGTTTCTGCTCTAGGCACAAGGCCTGGAATTTTGGGGAAAGTGGCCAGTCGATTAGATCTTCCCCAGTACGCATCTTGTACTTAATTTATCGACCCCAAAAGGATGAAAGGATGAAAGTTGACCTCGGTGGAATTTGAAATCAGAACGTAAAGACAGACGAAATACCTATTTCTTTGCTACCACAAGGGGCTAAACACAGAGAGGACAAACGACAGATTAACGGATTAAGTTGATTATATCGACCCCAGTGCGTAACTGGTACTTATTTAATCGACCCTGAAAGGATGAAAGGCAAAGTCGACCTCGGCAGAATTTGAACTCAGAACGTAAAGACAGACGAAATACCTATTTCTTTGCTACCCACAAGGGGCTAAACACAGAGAGGAAAAAAAGGACAGACAAATGGATTAAGTCGATTATATCGACCCCAGTGCGTAACTGGTACTTATTTAATCGACCCCGAAAGGATGAAAGGCAAAGTCGACCTCGGCGGAATTTGAACTCAGAACGTAGCGGCAGACGAAACACCGCTAAGCATTCCGCCCAGCATGCTAATGATTCTGCCAGCTCGCCACCAAATTGATCAATATTGATTACACAAAGCTCTGTGTTCTACACTTTGCACCTCTTGAGGGATTCAAATTCTGGAAAATAAAACCAAACTACAATTCTACAAGATTATGGAAATTGTTGCTGTGATACCAGTGCCGGTGGCACGTAAGCGAACCATCCGAACGTTGCTGTTGCCAGCGCCGCTCCGACGGGCCTCCATGCCAGTGGCACGTAAAAAGCACTGTCCGATCGTGGCCGTTGCCAGCCTCGCCTGGCCCGTAAAAAGCACCATCTACTGTGGCCGTTTGCCAGCCCCTTCTGGCACCTGTGCCGGTGGCACGTAAAAAGCACCCACTACACTCACGGAGTGGTTGGCATTAGGAAGGGCATCCAGGCATAGAAACATTGCCAGATCAGACTGGGCCTGGTGCAGCCTTCTGGCTTCCCAGACCCCAGTTGAACCGTCCAACCCATGGAAAGCGGACGCTAAATGATGATGATGATGTATATAATTAAGAATGCAGTTAATTAACTGAGTCGTTTGAGCATCAGATAGACTGCTTTGTGGTAATCATTCCCGGCTTCCTGCGTTCTGAGTGTTCAAATCCTGCCAAAGTCAACTCCTGGCCTCCTCCTCCTCCTCCTCATCATCATCATCACCATCATCATCATCATCATCATCATCATCATCATCATGCTAACGCCTCTGCCAGCTTGCTGTCTTACTACTACTACTACCACTAATAATAATGATAACGACAACAACAACAACAGCAATAATTTCTTTTATTGGCCACCAGGGCCCAAGTCATTGGAGACAGCAAAAGGATGTAATACAAAAAAAAAAACAGGGGATCTTACGTAGATTAAAAGAAAAAAGGCGGGGAAATAACAATAAGGGTCATTATATTATGAACAAAAAGATATTTTGCTTCCAATCACAAGAAACTGTCTGTATCAAACCATCACCATTGGATGCAATCACTGTTCTTTTTTTTAGTGCTTCAATGGAGTGGAACCAAATAACATCTTCTGCGGGTGGCACATGGTGTCAGGTGATGTGATGGTCATCATTCTTGTCATGTGTCTTCATCTTCTTCTTCAGCTGTGCAAAGAGACCAATAATTAATATCAATAAACAATATATATATATATACTAGCAGTATCGCCCGGCGTTGCTTGGGTTTGTAAGGGAAATAACTATATAAGCATTTTTAGAGAGTTACTTCCCTTATATAAAAGCAAAGAAAAATGCATTAAAAATGGGAAAAAATGATGGTAAAATTTTTTAAATCGTTGACTCATCGTAGACATTTTTAGAGAGTTACTTCCCTTATATAATAGCGAAAAAAATGCATTAAAATGGGAAAAAATTATGGTAAATTTTTTTTTAAAATCGTTGACTCATCGTAGACATTTTTAGAGAGTTACTTCCCATATATAATAGCGAAAAAAATGCATTAAAATGGAAAAAAATGATGGTAAATTATTTTTTAAATCGTTGACTCATCGTAGACATTTTTAGAGAGTTACTTCCCTTATATAATAGCGAAAAAATGCATTAAAATGGAAAAAATGATGGTAATTATTTAAAATCGTAGTAGACTCATTGTAGACGCGCGCGCTAATACCCAGAAGGGCTTGATATGAATCACGACTATAAGATACCCGCTTTTGGTACACTGCACGCAAAATGTGGAGTATTAGGAATCTAAATCGTAGGAGACAGACACACAACTTGACTTTTATATATAAAGGAAATATATGAGGGTGAGTCAAAAAGTAAGGCCATTTTGTTTAGGACAGGTATAATTACCAACACAGGAACATGTATCATACATCAAAATGAAACTGGTCCTCTGTGGATCACTCCAAACTTACAGGGAAAAATTCAATTTAGTATTAAATCAAATTTCACAATATATAATATATATACTCTTTACTCTTTTACTTGTTTCAGTCATTTGACTGCGGCCATGCTGGAGCATCGCCTTTAGTCGAGCAAATCGACCCCGGGACTTATTCTTTGTAAGCCCAGTACTTATTCTATGGGTCTCTTTTTGCCGAACTGCTAAGTGAAGGGGACGTAAACACACCAGCATCAGTTGTCAAGCAATGCTAGGGAGACAAACACAGGTACACAAACACATACACACACATACATATATATATACACATATATACGACAGGTTCTTTCAGTTTCCGTCTACCAAGTGCACTCACAAAGGCATTGGTCAGCCCGGGGCTATAGCAGAGAGAAGACACTTGCCAAGATCCAACGCAGTGGGACTGAACCCGGAACCATGTGGTTGGTTAGCAAGACTTACCACACAGCCACTCCTGTGCCTATATATAAATCAGAGGAAAACCACTATTATGCAATTCAAACAATGACAGACATAAAGCAAAACATAAATAACAAATAAAATTTTATTTTTTATTTATGACTAGCAGTATCGCCCGGCGTTGCTCGGGTTTGTAAGGGAAATAACTATATAAGCATTTTTAGAGAGTTACTTCCCTTATATAAAAGGAGCCAAAAATCATTAAAAATGCAGAAAAATGATGGTAAATTTTTTTAAAATCGTAGACTCATCGTAGACGCGCACTAATAGCCAGACGGGCTCGATACGAATCACGACTATAAGATACCCGCTTTTGGTTAAACTGCACCGCAAAACGTGGGAGTAGTTAGGAATCTAAATCGGAGTAGACAGACACACACACAACTTTAGTTTTATATATAAAGATTTGGTTTATGTCTATCATTGTTTGAATTGCATAATAGTGGTTTTTCTCTAATTTATATATATATACACTCACTATATAATATATATACATATATATATATT
>NW_021828112.1:0-5000 GCF_006345805.1 Octopus sinensis
TGAGTTAATGAATTATTAACATATTTTAATACGTATTTAAATGAATTATTATTGTCTAATAATTTTGGAGGAGGGTGCCAGTCGATTAGATGGACCTCAATACATAACTGGTTTTTAATTTATCGACTCCGAAAGGATGAAAGGCAAAGTTGACTTCAGCGGGATTTGAACTCAGAACATAAAGACACACGTAAACATTTCGCCCGGCATGCTAACGTTTCTGCCAGCTAGCCGCCTTATATAAAAAAAGATAATGTGGATATATTCTTTTTTACTCTAGGTACAAGGCCCAAAATTTTTGGGGAGGGGGCCAGTCGATTAGATCGACCCCAGTACATAACTGGTGCTTAATTTATCGATCCCGAAAGGATAAAAATCAAAGTCGACCTCGGCGGAATTTGAATCCAGAACGTAAAGACGGACGAAATACCTATTTTTTTTATTACCCACAAGGGGCTAAACATAGAGGGGACAAACAAGGACAGTCATAGGTATTAAGTCGATTATATCAACCCCAGTGCGTAACTGGTACTTAATTTATCGATCCTGAAAGGATAAAAGGCAAAGACGACCTCGGCGGAATTTGAATCCAGAACGTAAAGACGGACGAAATACCGCTTAGCATCTCATCCGGCGTGCTAGCATTTCTGCCAGCTCGCCGCCTTAAAATGTGGATATATTAAGAGAAAACTGCATATAGTTTGTAGAGCTAATATAACTTTAAAACACCACCAAACTAAGTAAATAAGAAAATAAATAAATGTTTTGTTCCTTGTCGAGCCATGTTTGGCCCATAAGGGCCGGTTTCCCGGTTTCATTGGCGTATAGAATCCCCACCTGGACGGGACGCCGGTCCGTCGCAGGTGAGCTGCTCAATGCAGGCGGAATGAGTGAGAGAAAGTTGTGGCAAAAGAGTCCGCAGAGGCTCGCCATTACTTTCTCCCGGAGCAGCGTGGAACTTCAGTGTTTCGCTCATAAACACACACACATCGCCCGGTCTGAGATTCGAACCCGCGATAACCTCAACCGCGAGTTCGCTGCTCTAACCACTAGGCTATGTGCCTCCACAAATAAATATATTTCTTTATTACCCACAAGGGGCTAAACATAGAGGGGACAAACAAGGACAGACAAAGGGATTAAATCGATTACATCGACCCCAGTGCGTTACTGGTACTTAAGTATCGATCCCGAAAGGAGTGAATGGAAAGGCAAGTCGACCTCGGCGGAATTTGAACTCACAACGTAACGGCAGACGAAATACCGCTAAGCATTTCGCCCGGCGTGCTAACGGTTCTGCCTCCACAAATAAATAAATGGCTAAATCAAAAGAACCTGGTGGGGCAGGGCAAGTAAGACTGGATAAAAGTCCATTACGTACCTACACCAAACAAATTTAATTATCAGACGGTTATTTGTCTCTACAACACTCGGAATCCCCTGTGCCCATCCCTCGTCAACTTAAATTTCAACGCGAAGGAGTTTGAATTAAGCTCGGTTTTCCTTTTTTATTGCTTGGATGAAGATGAAGTTTCAAATGAAAAAAAAAAAAAAAAAAAGCAATGCTTGATATTTTGTTGAATATTGCCTTCCAACACCAAAGGCGTTAGATTTTAGGCAATATTTTAAGATTTCACAAATAAGAATGGCTTCAAACTTTAGAACTGGGCCATCAGTTTTTTCATATTCTTTTCTTTTCTACTCTCGGCACAAGGCCCGAAATTTTTTTTTTTTTGAGGGGGGAGGCTAGTCGATTAGATCGACCTGGTACTTAATTTATTGACCCCCCCACCCGAAATGATGAAAGGTAAAGTCGACCTCGGTGGAATTTGAACACAAAACGTAAAGACGGATGAAATATTGCTAAGCATTTCGCCCGCCGTGCTAACATTTCTTATTTCTTATAATAATAATAAAAAAGAAATCAATATTCTTTTCTGCTCTAGGCACAAGGCCCGAAATTTTTTTTTTGGGGGGGGGCAGTCGATTAGATCGACCCCAGTACGCAACTGGTACTTAATTTATCGGCACCGAAAAGATGAAAGAGCTAGCTCACCGCCTTCATAATAGAGAACAACGTCACGTCTATTACGTTAGTGTTAGAGTCATTTCAACACCATGAGACGCACAAGGTTGTGAGTGACATGGCTTCGTGAGGACAGCACAAATGTCACTAAAAAACATGGAAAAATTGTGGTTTTATAACCTTCACTGGAAATCTCTAGAAGCGCCCAGAAGCAATCTTTTGAAATAATTTTCGGTCAAAAACCAAGACGGCTTCGACCAGTATATTTTTCACCCAATGAAATGAGTCCTTTCAAACCAAGACGGCTTCGACCAGTATATTTTTCACCCAATGAAATGAGTCCTTTCAAATTAAATTTGCTTTATCCACAAATTACCGCCAAAAGAATTTTCTTATGAACTAACTCTAGTTTATTTTCATTCAATAACATTTAGCTAAAACGATTTTTACTACACTACATATGTATCTGTACGACGGGCTTCTTTCAGTTTCCGGCTACCAAACAACTGACAAGACTTTGGGCCCGGGATAATAGTAGAAGGCACTTGCCCAGGGTGTCGTGTAGTGAAATTGAACCCAAACCATGCAGTTGATAAGCAAACATCTCTGTTACACAACCACGTCTGCGATTCATTCTCTTCCTGAAAATGGAGAAAAAAAGAAAAAAACACCTGAAATACAAAAAAAAAAAAAAATAAAAAATTGAAAAAAAAATTAATTACAAGATAAATTTGTTTCATGTTTTTCTAGACATGTGTTTCCATCGATCCCTACAGAATAATTTGGGCTTAACACGGCTTAACTGTAAAGAAATCCCATAGGATTTGGTTCTTCAGGGAAATTGGAAGTCTTCAGAGCAAAAAATAGCGACGAGGAATGGGATGGGATCAAAAAAGAGCATTGCAAGAGGATATACACCTACGCAGGAGCACACACTGTCTGTCTGCGTCTCCCTCCATCTCTGTCTCCACCCCCACATATGTATATGTGTGTGTGTGTGTGTGAGTGAGTTTTCTGTCTGTCTGCTTGGCTGGCTGGCTGTCTATAGGGAAATCATTGACAGAGTTTCCGTAATCTCGCTGGTTGTACGCTTGTTTATATATATATGTATACATGTACGTATGCATGTACATACATACAGACACACACCCCCACCCACACACACATATATATATATATATATATAGGCGCAGGAGTGGATGTGTGGTACGTAGTTTGCTTACCAACCACATGGTTCCGGGTTCAGTCCCACTGCGTGGCACTTTGGATAAGTGTCTTCTACTAAAGCCTCAAGCCGACCAAAGCCTTGTGAGTGGATTTGGGTGACAGAAACTGAAAGAAGCCCGTCGTATATATGTATGTGTGTGCATATGTGTGTATATGTTTGTGTGTCTGTGTTTGTCCAACATCGTTTGATAACCGATGCTGGTATGTTTACGTCCCCGTAATATGAACGGCAAAAACAGCAACAAATACCGGGTTGAGACGATCGGCACAATTCGCTGGATTCGCTGACTCAGAATGGGTGCAACGCAACTCTGGAATCCCTAAAATACACAAATGCTTGTTCATGTCCGTTCTGTGCTTTCCCCTGTTTTTCTTTATGCAGCTTCGTCCTCCTCCCATGTGACACTCACCTCCTATCTACAACGATAGGCTTACAAATACCTATATATGTATATGTATACGCATCTATTCATCCGTCCATCCATCCGTCCATCCATCCATCCATCCATCCATCCGTCCGTCCGTCCATCCATCCATCCATCCATCTCTCTGTCTCTCTCTTTGTCTCTCCTCTCTCTCTCTCTCTCTCTCTCTCTCTCTCTCTATATATATATATATATATATACATTCATGCATATTCATGCATATTCATATATACATGCATATATGTATATACAAAATATGTCTATATACAAATGTGCAGAATGTGCATATATATATATAGTATGTATGTATGTATGCATCATACAAATGTGCGCACGCACGTTTATCTATGTTTGTATACATAACCTGACACACATGCACACACACACACACGCATACACACACTCTCACACATATATATGTATATGTGTGTGTATATATTTATATATGTGTGTATGTATGTATGTGTATGTGTGTTTATATATATATATATACACATTTGTTAATAAAAATATAGATAGATAACTAGAAAGAAAGGATAGAGTATGCATGCATATATATATAATATCTCTATATATATATTATATATATATATATATATATATATAATATATATATCTTGATTGGACACCAGCTATATACACTGATAATCACAAATATCTTGATAAGCTATACACCCTCACACTAATACTCTTTCTCCCAAATCGACATGCACTCGCGCACACACACACATACACACATACACACATTCCCACCTTCTACACGTGTATATACATAATTGTGCACACATGAGTGCGTGTATAAATATAAACTATAAAAGCGCACACAACATAAATATAATTGGCGAGAGGTTTGTAAAGTCTCAGAGGAGAGAGAAAAAGCAGAGTTTGTATTCAATTAAACAGCGATTATATCTCAAATAAAAATAGAGATTAGGACCCGCGTATTAAGTGGAGCAATGCTGCCTGGTAATCGCTGGTAGCAAATTAAAGCTAAGTTGTTTCAAATCCCTCGTCTGGTCGCAGTGATTTGCATCTCGCATCACGTGACACCAATCATTAAGCTCACACGCATGCGTACATATGTGTGCACGAATTTGTATTTGTATGAATGTATATATGTATGTATGTATGTCATTATTTGTGGAGGCAAAATGGCCTAGTGGTTAGAGCAGCGGACTAGCGGTCGAGGGATCGCGGGTTCGAATCTCAGATCGGCTCCGGCAGAAATTATTGGCCAACTTCTGCTGACTCTTTCGCCACAACTTTCTCTCACTCTTTCCTCCTGCATCTTGCAGCTCACCTGCGACGGACATACAGGTGGG
>NW_021828113.1:0-2500 GCF_006345805.1 Octopus sinensis
CTGCTGCCGCATCCGTGTCTCCTGTCGTGAGGTAGGTTCATCTGGGACTCCCGACAAGAGAGATCCAGTTTAGTTTAAGAAACCCACATCCACACCATGTAAGTCTCTCAGGCATTTAGGGAGGATGTTAAAGAGCTGTGGTCCTCTGAAACCCAAGCTGTTGCAGTATCTGGACCTGTATTTTGATGGTGATGTTGGAATCCTTGGCACCATGCAGTGGCGCCCTGTTCTGCGGTTGGGGTAAGTTTGAATGCCAAAGTTTGGGACAAGACCCTCCAGGATTTTCCAGATGTATATCACCGCATATCTCTCTCGCCTTCGCTCTAGGGAGAAGAGGTTTAATACCTTCAGTCTTTCTCAGTAGCTGATATTTTGCATTGAGACGATTTTCTTTGTGTAGCTTCTCTGAGTTGCTTCGAGTTCTGCTGTTAGTTTTATATTGTGTGGTGACCACAGTTGGGAGCAGTAGTCCAAGCGGATGAGGACGAATGTTTTCCATAGGACCATCAGTGTCTCCTTCTCTCTTGTTCTGAAATTTCGGAGAATCCATCCAGCTAGCCGTCTGCATTTTATCACCAGATTAGCAATATGCACTTGGAAAGATGCATCATTGCTCATGTCAATGCCCAGGTCACGCACTGATTTTGACTCAGAGATTGCAATTCTTCCTGGGCCAGTGTATCGAGTCTTCACGTCGTTTACATTTGTGTGCCAGTAGTGCAGGGCCTGGAACTTACCTGCATTAAACTGCATGTTGTTGTCCTCAGCCCACCTGTATATTGTGTCCAGCTCCTGTTGCAGATGCACAATATTTTCAGGGTTTTGTATTGCGTGGGAGACTTTTGTGTCATCTGCATAGCTAGCAAGGGTGGTCATCGTAGCAACTGAAGGCATATCTGAAAGGGCCACTATGAACATCAGTGGCCCCAAGACAGTGCCCTGTGGGACACCGCTTGTTATTTGCGTTTCCTTAGAGGTTGCTCCATTGCTCACAACTGCCGGTTTTCTGTGTTTTAGGAAGTTGTGCAGCCACTCTCCAAGTTTTCCGCCTATGCCGAGACCACGCAGTTTGTGACAGATCATACCATGGTCGACCTTATCAAAGGCTTTTGCAAAGTCGAGATATATTACATCCACATTTGAGCCATTAGTAGCTGTTTCAAACACCAGTCATAGTGTTGCAGGAGCTTTGTTAGGCAGCCTCTACCTGGTCGAAATCCATGCTGGGTGTCAGACAGCAAGTCATTTTCTTCAAGGAACATGATTAGTTTCTTACGGACTATTCGTTCCATGACTTTGCTGATGTGTGAGGTCAGAGAGATAGGCCTATAATTTTTAGCATCTGCTCTGCTACCTCCTTATGGATAGGGCATATTACCCCCTCTTTCAATTTGACTGGGAGCTTACCACTTGCAAGAAAGCTCTGAAAAAGAAAGCTGTAGCGGTTTTGCAAGGGCTTGTTTGCACGATTTGAGAAGGATCGCTGGAATCCATCAGGTCCAGCAGCTGAGTTGTGTCAATCTCATCAATGGCTAGTGTGATATCATCATCTTCGATGTTGATGTACTCAATTTTTGTCTCTTTGGCCGCAGGTAAAGTGGCAAAGAATTCTTCTGGGTTGTTTACTTGCCTGTGTCCTAGAGGTGTAGTGAACACACTTTGGAACTGTTCGTTCAGTATTTCACTTATCCTCGTGGGATTTCCTGTGAGAGAGCCATCTTTTGGAAGAGAGGTCCTATTCTCTGGTGCACTGGCTGTCTCTTTGGCAAACTTAAAGAAAGCTTTAGGGTTTGATTTTCTATTTTCTATTACCCAAGCTTCTTTATCTGCTCTCTCCTTTTCATGGGACTGATGTAGACTTTTCTCAGTTTCCATTAGCATTCTTTCGAGCCGAGACTTCTCATCACTTTTAGTGTGCTTGCTCAGGCGGTTCACAATCCTTGTCCGTCGTCTCATAAGAATCCTCCTTTCTCTAGGGATCCTGTTTTTGTTCTTGTGTGTGCTGGCCCTGCACATTGGGACATATTTGTCACATATGGCTTGTATTATGGACATGAAGTGTTTGTGTTTCATGTTTATGTCCGGTGTGGAGAGACATTCAGGCCAATCCTGTTTGAGGATCTCTTCCTCAATCAACTTCCAGTTGGCTTTATGAAAGTTTAAGTTGGAGAGATGGTGGATGCTTCGTATAGGCTGTGTGTCTACGGGGCTTTTGTTCCATACATAGACAGCTCTATTATGTTGTGATCCGAGATCATTGTCGGCATCACATTAACATTATGGATATATCCATATTGTTGTGAAGCAGAGATCCAGTATATTATCTGCCCTTGTGTTTGCAGAACTGTTTGCTCCATGAAAGAGGCCTTTGTGAGATGGAGCAGGGATCCCACCTGTGCCGCTGATGATGTTTCATCCCTGGGAGCATCTGCCCCCAGGCCATTCCACATTGGGGAGGTTAAAGAAAGAAGTCACCATATATGTATATATGTGTATATAT
>NW_021828113.1:5000-9090 GCF_006345805.1 Octopus sinensis
GGAAAGACTCAAGAGATTAAAAACTATATTCCCTGGAGCGTAGGCGGGGGAAAGATATGCCATAACTACATCTGGAAGATCCTGAGGGACGTGTCCTAAACTTTGCATCGAGAGTTACGCAAATGCCAGAACTGGGCGCCACTGCGTGGGCCTAGGACTCCAAACTTGCCATCAAGATGTAGGACAAGATTCTGTGATAGCCTGGGCTTCGAGGCCCACAGCTCTTCAATCCTCCCGAAGAACTGAGAGACCTGCATGGGGTGGATGCAGATGTCGTTAAAATGAAGCTGGATCTCTTCCTGTCAGGTGTCCCAGATGAACCAACTTCACGGCAGGAGGGGCAGATGAGGGCAGCTGCATCGAACTCTCTCATGCACTAAATGGCAGTGCTAGAAAGCTTTCGTGAAGTGAAACCAAGTAGCAGTAGCAACACCAAATGGCGGAGCCCAGCATGGCCGCAGCTCATAAGCTGAAACTAGAATATATATATATATGTATATATGTATATATATGTGTTATATGTATATATATGTATATATGTATTATATATATATATATATATATGTATATATATATATATATATATAGATATATATAGATATATATATATATATGTATATATGTAGATTATATATAATATATGTATATATGTAGGATATATATATAATATAGATATATATGTATATATGTATATATATATATAATATATATATATAATAGATATGTATATATGTATATAGTATATATATAATATGTATATATATATATATATATATATATATGTATATATGTATATATATATATATATATATATATGTATATATGTATATATATATGTATATATATATATATATATAAATGTATATATGTATATATATATCTCATCATCATCATCATCATCATCATCGTTAAATGTCCGTTTTTCCCGCGCTAGCACGGTTGGACGGTTCGACCGGGGTCTGGGAAGCCAGGGGCCGCTCCAGGCTCCAGTCTGATTTGGCAGAGTTTTAGGCTGGATGCCCTTCCTAACGCCAACCTCTGTGAGAGGATTGGGTGCTTTTTACGTGCCACCTGCACAGGGCCGGGGAGTCCGGCATTGGTCGCGATCGGTTCGAGCTTTTAACGTGCCAGCGGAACGGGCGGGCAACTGGGTCCGGGGTACTTTGGGGATCCGGGGTACTTTGAATGGGTAGGGGGTATGTGGAATTGCTGCAGAAAGCAGCCCGGGTCTTTGCAGTCACAGCATATCTCCAGAGATCTCGGTCTTTCGCCATTGCTCAGTGAGGCCCAATGCTCTGAGGTCATGCTTGACTACCTCATCCCATGTCTTCCTGGGTCTACCTCTCCCCTGATACCTTCAACTGTTTGGGAGTGGCACTTCTTCACACATCTCTCTTCATCCATCCGCAGCACATGACCATACCATCGCAAGCGTCGCTCTTGCACACCACATCTGATGCTTCTTATATCCAGCATTTCTCTTAGGATGCTTACACTCTGTCTTGCGTGCACACTGACACTACACATCCAGCGGATCATGCTAGCTTCATTTCTTTCAAGTCTACGCATGTCCTCTGCAGTCACTGCCCATGTTTCATTACCGTGAAGCATGGCAGTTCGCACACATGCATCATACAATCTACCTTTCGCTCTGAGGGAGAGAGAGACCTTTTTGCCAGTAGGGTAGGAGCTTTCTGAACTTTGCCCAGGCTATTCGTATTCTAGTGGTGATACTCTCTGTGCATCCACCTCCGCTACTAACTTGGTCACCCAGGTAGCGGAAACTATCAACTACTTCTAGTTTCTCTCCCTGGAGTGTGATGGAATCTGTTTTCTGAGTGTCTGTTGTGTCTATTGTCCCTGTGCATCTGCCGCACATGAAAGCTATCTTATCTGTTAATTTCCCTTTAATGTTGCTGACCATCTTATGTGTCCATAACTTACAATGGGTGCATCTTATGGAGTTTCTACATGTACCTTTCCTACAGATTGAGCAGGGCCACCTACCCGAGGGGGTGTGTGCTGAGTACCTCTTGCTGCTTACTAATACTTTGGTTTTGCTACATTTATTCTAAGGTCCTTTGATTCCAACCCTTGCTTCCACACCCGAAATTTCTCTTCTAGTTCCAGTAGTGATTCTGCTATGAGAGCTAGGTCATCGGCACATAGAGGAGCTCCCAGGGGCATCCCGTTTTGAATCCTCTGTTATTGCCTTAAGGACTATGATGAATAAAAGGGGACTGAGGGCTGAGACCCTGGTGCCCACCTACTTCTACCCGGAATTCTTCACTATATCGTTGCCAATCCTAACCTTGCTGACAGCCTCCTCTGTATAGAGCCTGTACAGCCCTTATTAGCCATTCTTCAATCTCCAGTTTCGCATCGACCACCAGATGAGGGAACGGGGAACCCAGTCAAGGCTTTCTCCAAGTCTACAAAAGCTATGTAGAGGGGTTTATCTTTAGCTAGGTACTTCTCCTGCAGTTGTCGGACCAGGAATATAGCATCAGTGGTGCTTCTACCTGGTACAAAACCGAACTGCATTTCATCTAAACAAATTCTCTCCCTAATGAGATGGGTTATGACCTTCTCTGAGACCTTCATAACTGGTCCAACAGTTGATACCTCTGTAGTTATTTCTATCTAGAGCATCACCCTTACCCTTGTAGCAGTTGACTATGGTGCTGCTGCACCAGTCATTGGGTATGACTCCATGTGAACTACATGGTTTACAATGCGGGTGACTATGGTATAGCCCACATAGCCAGCTGTTTTAAGCATCTCAGCAGTGATTCCTGATAGGCCAGGGGCTTTGCCTGGTTCATATCCTTAATTGCCTTATCTACAAGGGAGCTGTCTATTCGGTAGCTGGTCCCTCTATGGGTCAACATTTGGCAGCTCTCCTCCTCCCATTCATTTCCTCATTCAGCAGTCTTTCATAATGGCTTCTCCAAGCCTCTTTCTTTTCACTAGCAGTAAAAGCAAGTGCCCCATCATCCATGCGGACACATTTCTCTCCTATAACATCACTATTTTCTCTGACACACTGTCTGGCAATCGAAATACTTCAGCTCTTTGATCTCACGTCGCTGGACATTGGCAAACTTCTTCTTTTCTGCTACGTCTTTGGCTATGTATACCTGCCGCCCAGCCTCCCTTTTGGCTATCTGGTACAGTTCCCTGCTGCCCCCATCCTTCCAGGCTTTCCAGGCCCGTCTCTTTTTACAGATGGCTTTATCTACTGCACTTATTCCACCACCACGTAATTTAGGTCTGGAAGGGACTTTGCACACATCCACAGACTCGGTCTGTGGCACTCAGCAAGCTGTCCCGTAGGAATTCCCAGCTACCTTCTATGTCTGACGTCTGAAGCTCCTCCTCCCTCTCATCAAATTTCTTGATGAGTGTCCCTAAATTTCTGACCATGTGAAGGGTTCTTAGCCTCCAAATCCTTCTTTTCTGGATTGGTTGTTTCTTGGAGTCCTTCTGGCCTCAAGCTTAAAGTCACTGATGATTAGTCTATGCTGAGGGATACATTCTTCACCCGGGAGGGTCTTTGTATTCAAGAGCAACCCTGCATCCCGCTGTCTGGTGAGGATGAAGTCTATTTGGCTAGCGGAGTCTCCTGATGAAGTTATAAGGTGGCAGACTGGCTTCTTGAAGTTAGTGTTGCAGATTGAAAGGTTACATGCATCACAGAATTCCAGCAGTCTAGTTCCCTCATCATTTCTGGTGCCAATACCATAGCACCATGTACCCCAGTGAAGATACCCGATTCCCGCCCAACATACCCATTAAAATCTCCACCTACAAAGATGAGGTCCTTGCTACTAGTCTTTGAAGTAGCCTGCAGAAGGCTATCATAAAAGTTGTACTTCTGATCATTTGGTAGTCCCGCTTTGTGGGGCATAGGCGGAGATAATCATAGCTGTGCCACTCTGTAGGACCAAACCTGAGCTTAAGCACTCTATCGCAAACCCTGACAACCTCTATGACCTCATCCACCATTTCTCCACAAGGAGAATGCCTACACCCCTACACCTTCCACGGTACCTTGCCAGAAGGTTGTACCTAAGGCCTTGCCGTGAGG
>NW_021828114.1:0-2500 GCF_006345805.1 Octopus sinensis
CCCCCCTGATTTCTAATCCCTCTCCTATTTCTCTATATTTTGCATGGTTTTTCAAAAAAATATGTTGTGTTTTACGTCCATTTTTTTTTGTTTTTTGCTTTACATCTCTCTTTATCCTATGTTTTGTTTGTTTTGGTTTGTTCTGGAAAACTAAACCTTCGCAAAAAAAATATTTCTTCATTCTTGGAACAGTAATGCTCTTGTTGATGCCATTGGCAGTTCGGAAAATATAAAGACAAACAAATGAATAAATAGCATAAAAAATATAAAAATGGCCATGTTTAAACAGCAGTCGTACTTGTAATCTCTCTGTCATCGTTCTGTCATCGTTCTGTCATCGTTCTGTCATTGCCCTGTCATTGCTCTCTTGTTAGGAGCAACAAGAACGTATAGAAGATTTGTTTTGATAATTTTTGGTAATTTCTTCCTTAGGTCGCCTGTTTTTTTTTTATTATTTTCTCCCCCTCTCCTCTGTCTAGATATCTGTCTGTCTGTGTGTTTGCTACTCTCTCCTCTCCTCCCTCCTTTCCTCCTCCCGCTCTCCTTCTCTTCTAATATATATGTGTAAATATGTATTATGTATGTATGCATATAATATTATATATATATAGATATAATATATATATATACATGTATATATATATATATACATGGGTATATATATATATATATATATATAATAATATATATAATATATATATATATATTTATAATATATATGTATATATACACACCCACATATATATATATATATATATACATATATAAAGCAAGCATATGTGTGTCTGTAAGAGTGAATATAAGCATCATGCATTTACACGCGTACATAATATCACGCGCATACACAGAAATATATATAAAGTTTCGCTTCCTTCCACGTATCTAATATGGCTGACAACTTGATTCTGTATCTGTATATGGCTGTATATGCAGATGCAGATATGAATATACATGTCTCTACACTCACGTACGTACATACATACATACACACAAACATACATACATACGCACAGCGTACATACATACATACATACATACATACATACATACATACATACATACATACATAGATTCCTACGTATTATATATTCACACATAAAAACGCACAACATACACATAGACACACATCTCCCTCTCTAACTCTCTCTTTCTGTGTGTGTGGTATTATATATATATATATATATATATATATATATATATTATATGTATATATATACATATGGACATATACACACTTGCACACACATTCATGTAGAGTATACATATATATATACATATATACATGTATACACCACACAGACATATACATGAATACAATATATATATATTATATATATATATATATATATATATACATATATACATATACATATATACATATATGCATATACATATACATATATATATATATGTATATATCATAAATATATATATATAAATTTATATATACATATTCAACCTGGGTGTAATGGATGTGTACACATTTATGCATGTACATATATGCATACATACAACGTACGGACAAATTAATACGCATAATATATATACATATATATATACACCGGTTACATATATACATATAAATATACATACATATATATATATATATATATCAATATATATATATATATATATATATATAGATATATATATATATATATACTATATATATGTAATGTATGTATATGATCCCAGAACACAACATATATAAGATGAAGAGGCAAGAATGAATCTGAGAGTGACCCTAAATAAACCTGTATCTGACGTGTCTTCCATTCACTCTCACGGCCAATTGCTAAGCATGCATTGTTATCATTCAGTTAAATCGTTTAAGTCGCGTGTCATTTACAGTGTTCGTTGGAGTGGCATTTCAAAGAACGAGTGTGAATATGTATGCACATTTAAGTAAAAACCCTAATTCAAT
Organism: Octopus sinensis; assembly: GCF_006345805.1. Classification (NCBI taxonomy): domain Eukaryota; kingdom Metazoa; phylum Mollusca; class Cephalopoda; order Octopoda; family Octopodidae; genus Octopus; species Octopus sinensis. The sequence goes on from NW_021828114.1 coordinate 1,925, forward strand.
CAAATAAGTGGATTTTTTTTTAAAGTAGGCAGCTGAGTGGAAATTTATAGAATAAAATACAACACGAAAATATTTAACCTTCATGCATTTCACACGATTTATTTTATTTATTGTTATTATTATTATTATTATTATTATTATTATTATTATTATTATTATTATTATTATTATTATTTGAATAATTATAAAAAATATCTCGCTATAGCACGTGAGTATGGTGAAATAGCCCGTGGTTTCTTTCACTATTTCTATTCTCAATATTGAATTGAATAGCTTGGTATTAGGCATGGGTGTGTGTTAAGCTGTTTGCTTCCCGACCACATGGTTTCGCGTTCAGTCCTACTGCGTGGTACCTTGAGGCAAGTATCTTCTACTATAACTTCATACCGACCAAAGACTTCTGTGTGGTTTTGAAAGACGTCCGTCATATATATATATATATATATATATTATATATATATATATATATTATAAACAATATGCAGCGTGGAAGGTGTTTGTAAGCCATTTAAGAAACAACAAAAGCCGTTCGATTCACTTCAACATTTAAGTTTAATTTGTCAAAATATTTTCGTC
>NW_021828114.1:7500-8887 GCF_006345805.1 Octopus sinensis
TATTAACAATTTTGCTCTGTAAGGTTAATTAGTAAACACGTAATAATTATTTTATGTCAAAATTAACTTAAATGGATTAATTGTTACCAAGAAAAGCAAGGGAGACGGCATGAAATCCAAATTTATTACAGACTCAGGACATGCAGCGGTGAGTGAATTACGTGGTTATTAACAACTCAGAATATAGTTTATATGTTTACCAGATGCATCAACCACCTGCCTGGTGCCCTCCTTGGGATCAGGGGCCGGTTTAACAACACTCTTTAGTGCCCTCTGTGTTTATGAGTTTAGGTATATCTGGGTTGGTAATAAGAAGTTCTAATTTTTTGGTTATGTATTTTTAGGAGTATTATCATTATTGGTTTTAGTAAGAGTTTTAGAAGGCGGCGAACTGCAGAAGCGTTAGCATGCCGGGCGAAATGCGTAGCTGTATTTCGTCTGCCGTTACGTTGTGAGTTCAAATACCGCCGAGGTCGATTTTGCCTTTTATCCTTTCGGGGGTCGATAAATTAAGTAACAGTTACGCACTGGGGTCGATGTAATCGACTTAATACCTATGTCTGTTTTTGTTTGTCCCCTCTGTATTTAACCCCTTGTGGGTAGTAAAGAAATAGGTTTTAGTAAGAGTTGTTAAAATTTGTTATTATTGTGAGGGTCCATTACGGGTATTCAGATATAAATACGCTTGAGAACCGATGCTGGTGTGTTTACGTCCCCGTAACTTAGTGATTCGACCAAAAAGACCGATAGAATAAGTACCAGGCTTACAAAGAATAAGTCCTGGCGTCGATTTGCTCGACTAAAGGCGGTGCTCCAGCATGGCCACAGTTACATGACTGAAACAAGTAAAAGAGCATATATGTGTGTAAAAGAGCATATATATATGTGTGTGTGTATATGAGTATCTATCACCTAAGTATATACAACCATATATAAGTCTATATATATATATGTGTGTGTGTGTGTGTCTGCGTGCAACTTGGTATAGCACTTAATATTTCCCTACATTTTCACTATAATGGTATTTTCAAAATTAGATTGCGAACGTTGCTTAGCAGTAAATTGATAGTCCGGTCGCTGATTATGTCGAACCGACAGAGTAGATGCCGTGCTGGTCTTTCTTCTTCTAATGGTCTGCGTTTAAGATGAGCCAAGTTACTGTAATTATGTTGATGAATGGAAAATAACGTGTCAATCAATGATTGTAAAGGGTTAAGAGTGATAATGAAATATGACCTGTCTTTGCTTTGCAGGCAACGAAACACCATTTTCATTTCTTCCTCTTCTCTTTCTTCTTCTTCTTCTTCTTCTTCTTCTTCTTCTTCTTTCTTCTTCTTCTTCTTCTTCTTCTTCTTCTTCTTCTTCTTCTTCTTCTTCTTCTTCTTCT
>NW_021828115.1:0-9049 GCF_006345805.1 Octopus sinensis
TCCTGGTGCTAACGGTAAAATGAAAGAATATAAATGCGATAGGCTTCGATAGAATTCGTTTGGAGTGGTTATTGATTAATTTTCTTATTTTGCTCGACCCCCATGCTTCACAGGGTAGGTTATCGGGTTTCCATGGCTTTGTAATTGAGTGACTGGGGTGTCACATCATCCCCCCTGAATGAATCGATGGTCCGATGCAAGGATTCCAGGCCAGCAATTTTGAGAGGAGGGGAAAATTGCTGTACATCGCCCCCAGTACTTGATTGGCGTTTTATTTTATCGATCTCCGAAGAGGTGAAAGGCAAAGTTCACCTCAGCAGGATTTGAACGCAGAAAGTAAACATCCGGAAGAAATGCCGCTAAGTGTTTCGTCCGACCTGCTAATGATTCTGCCATCTTTTAAATTATGTTATAATGAAATATGTTTGTTTTAATGACGATATTTCTGGTCTTTTAGGGTAAGCGAATGGAGGGGCCTGCGTGTGGTCGCTTGACCATCTATGAACAGCAGTCAAACGTCATACATCCCGAGTACCGTAAAAGAGGATGAACGAATTATATAATTTACTATCTGCCTGAAAATAATAGATGCATTGGTCACAGTTGGAAGGTCATCGACCTGCTTGAAAGATGGCATAAACTGGAACAACAACAACGAACACAACAACAGCAACAGCAATGAGTCAAAGAGGGAGCTTGTGCGTAGTCAATGTACCTGCTAGAAAATCGCATCATATCTACCTCAAATTAGGCAAATATCAGCGGGATGGACACGGCTGAAACAGCATCGATCATAATTGGAGATAAATAGAAACAACAGATGCAATTAAATTAAAGTTTTGATGACGCTACTCAGAGGCTATTAATTAGGAAAGCAAATGATGCAAGTTTATAAAAAGTACCCAGGGTTGGGAGACAGGAATTTTAATAAGCAATTGTTTGGCAAGAATATGGCAAGAAATAAACAAGTCACGTTAATCTGCCGGTCTGGGGGGAAAGAACTAACGTTCTGGACTTTAATTAGATTTATTTCTTAAGAATATCTGAGAGAGGAAGTAGAGAGAAAAAGTGGTATATAATAAATTATGAGTGGAGAAAATTTGTAAAATTTAAAACTAAAAAAAAATTAATATTTGAATATGAAAAATTTCTTATTTGAAAGGAAGCAAGATTGCAGAATGACGAAGGAGTCGCAGAAAATGCTTGGCGGCATTTTTCCCAACTCAATTACGTTCTGAGCTGAAATCGGAACCAAGGCCAATTACGGTTTTCTTCCTTTCAGGGTCGATGAAAAAAAAGTTAGATTTGAACAGAGCTGAAACACCTTCCTTCGAAATTACTCTCCTTGTGCCAAAATTAGAAAGAAAAAGAAAATGTTTTCAAATCACAATGATTTCAACACCAAGATATTTTTGTTTCTACAAAAAAAAAAAAAAAAAAAAAAAATTAAATAAATAAAAAAATACGAATTGGTAGCGTAGTGCAACAACGTTGTAACCGAGTCGCAGTTTGCAGCGAAGGAAATCTTTGCCACGAAATTACAAAGAATAAACATTTAAGTTGACGGTGACCTTTGTCTGTGTGTTTGTGTGTTGTGTGTGTGTGTGTGTGTGTGTGTGTGTGTATGTATATACCAAAGTAAGCACATAAATGTGAAACAAGGTGAGAAAAATACTACTCGAATACCGGAGGTAGCGTAATATGTTTTATTATTCTTAAGGTATATATATAAACTCTATATTGAGTGAGAAAACGGTATGGACGATTTTTTGGAGTCCAATAATACCATGTACACCTGTTTGATTATGAAGATTTACAAACATTCTTTCCCAGTGATACTCGGTTTACCTACCATTATAAATAATACCAAATGTTTTTTCACAAACCTTTCAGATTGTGATACAAGTCTTTGGTGCAGCAATTGCATGCGGCTGAATAGGGCTTTTAAACTATCTGTTATGTCGATTATGCATTGATGTAAGAATAAGTGGTTCTATAAAGCTCGAAACATATGTACCGCGACATCATTTGTGTCCTGTTTTTCATTTTATTCTTTTGATACATACATACATAACATACATACATATATATATATTAATATATATATATATATATATATATATATATATATTATATATAATATATATATAATATATTTACTTATATATATATATATATATATATATCTAGGCGCAGGAGTGGCTGTGTGGTAAGTAGCTTGCTAACCATCCACATGGTTCCGGGTTCATCCCACTGCGTGGCATCTTGGCAAGTGTCTTCTGCTATAGCCCCGGGCCGACCAATGCCTTGTGAGTGGATTTGGTAGACGGAAACTGAAAGAAGCCTGTCGTATATATGTTATATATGTATATATGTGTATGTGTGTCTGTTTGTCCCCCTAGCATTGTTTGACAACCGATGCGGTGTGTTTACGTCCCCGTCACTTAGCGGTTCGGCAAAAGAGACGGATAGAATAAGTACTGGGCTTACAAGAATAAGTCCCGGGGTCGATTTGCTCGACTAAAGCGGTGCTCCAGCATGCCGCAGTCAATGACTGAAACAAGTAAAAGAGTAAAAAGAGTAATATATATATATATATATATATATATATATTTATATACCGAGTAAGTCATACTGTGAAATGTGAAAAAAAAAAAAAAAAAAAGAGTACTCAATACCAGAGGTAGAGTAATATGCTTTATTTAAAAGCAGCAGAAATATAAACAAAGCTGTTCGAAACGTGAAACTCTGAGTAACAGCTTTTGCTATATTTCTGCTGCTTTTAAATAAAGTACATATTATATATATCTATATATATATATATATATATATATATATATAACGGGAAGCTTTATGAAAATAAACAAAAGACGAAGGCAGGTGGAAAACAAACGAACAATTGTATTAGTATGCGCTCAGGAAATATAAATAAAACAAGTCTTTAACGTTTCGAGCCTACGCTCTTCAACAGAAAGATACACAGAGAGAGAAAAACCAGAAGAAGGAGAGAAAAAAATGCGTGCAGTAGAAAAAAAGTGGTAATATAAGAGGAAATAAAATACAACAAACGGGACAGTTTATGCGAACAAGTTCAAGGTTGAAAGTTCAAGGTGAGAATTTGTAGACGTCGTGGTATATTTTTAAGGATTTCACATCAATGCAAAGTCACTTTGATCCGCGAAAGAGAGGTGCAGCCAATGGTAAGTATCCAAGAGGTAAAGAAAATCCAAGGTAGAGGTAAGTGTTGATAGTGGTATTGGTAGAATATAGGATGAAAGTGAGACCACGTGAGCGCATAATATATAACGGGAAGCTTTATGAAAATAAACAAAAGACGAAGGCAGGTGGAAAACAAACGAACAATTGTATTAGTATGGCGCTCAGGAAATATAAATAAAACAAGTCTTTAACGTTTCGAGCCTACGCTCTTCAACAGAAAGATACACAGAGAGAGAAAAACACAGAAAGAAGGAGAGAAAAAAATGCGTGCAGTAGAAAAAAAGTGGTAATATAAGAGGAAATAAAAATACAACAAACGGGACAGTTTATGCGAACAAGTTCAAGGTTGAAAGTTCAAGGTGAGAAATGTATACAGTATAAACAGAATGAGATAAAAAGAAATCCAAGGCTGTGAATAGTTTTCAGAACATTTATAAAGAGAAGGTCTTACAGCTGTTTCCGGGATATTTTATATATCGCATCATCAGAGACACTGCGAGAAAATGTTACCCGTAAGACCTTCTCTATAAATGCTCTGCAAACTATTCACACCCTTGAATCTTTTTATCTCATTCTGTTAATTTTTATATATACGCATGCTAATAATACACGATCCACCTTGGACTCCTCATTCGTATCATTACCGAACCTGGAGCTTAACTAGAGTTGTCCATAGCACTTACTCAGCGTTACCTGACACCTTTGAGTCTTCTTGACACCAATACCTCTCATACACTATATATATATATATATATATGTGTGTGTGTGTGTGTGTGTATTTATGTATGCATGTGTGTGCGTGTATATATATATGCAAATATATATATATATATATATATATATACATATATGTACATCGGACGTGTGTGTGTATGTATGTTTTGCATCTCTCTCAAGATGTACATATGTTTGAATTTACAAAGAAATACCAAATTAGTTGTTTTTGTCGCAAATTAGTTGACTTGATATAAAAGCTGTTTATAAAATTAAAATGATTAACTTGCAGCAAATTATAGAATAAGATGCAATATGAAGAGTTTGACAATGGTTAAAACGAAATTGAATGAACACATAGATTCTTAGGAATCTATCTATCTCACTATCTATCCATCTATTCACCGGAGTAAGCACATAAATGGGAAACAAGGTGGGAAGAAAAAGGGTACTCAAATACCAGAGGTAGAGTAATATGCTTTATTTAAAAGCAGCAGAAATATAACAAAAACTGTTACTCAGAGTTTCACGTTCCCGTTCGCCGGACCATCTATTCAGAAATATATTTTTTTCTTATTCTTTTATTCTTTTACTTGTTTCAGTCATCTGACTACGGCGATGCTGGAGCACCGGCTTTACTCGAACAAACCGATCCCAGGACTTTGTAAGCCTAATACGTACTCTATCGGATCACTTTTGCCGAACCGCTAAGTTACGGGAACGAAAACAAACCAGCATCGGTTGTCAAGCGATGGTGGGAGGACAAACACAGGCACACAAATATATATATATATATATATTTGTATATATACTCTCTAAATATGTATGTGTGTGTCTGTGTTTGTCTCCCCCCCTATATGTATATATATATATATATAATATATATATATATTTATGCCACGGGCTTCTTTCAGTTTCCATATACCAGATCCACTCACAAGGCTTTGGTTGGCCCGAGGCTGTATTAGAAGATACTTGTCCAAGGTGCCACGTAGTGGGACTGAACCCGGAACCATGTGCTTAGGAAGCAAGATTCATACCACACAGCCACACCTGCGCCTATATATGCACATATATATAAAAGGCGGCGAGCTGGCAGAAACGTTAGCACGCTGGGCGAAATGCGTAGCTGTATTTCGTCTGTCGTCACGTTCCGATTTCAAATTCCGCCGAGGTCGACTTTGCCTTTCATCCTTTCGGGGTCGATAAATTAAGTACCAGTTACACACTGGGGTCGATATAATCGACTTAATCCGTTTGTCTGTCCTTGTTTGTACTCTCTGTGTTTAGCCCCTTGTGGGTAGTAAAGAAATATATATATATATATATATGTGTGTGTGTGTGTGTGTGTGTGTGTGTGTGTGTGTGTGTGTGTGTGTGTGTGTGTGAAAATAGAGGTAGCGAGTGTACGAAGTAGTTACACGCATCTGTCTGGCGGTATTTAGCTACGAGTCTATTTTCTTGCACGTTGAAACCCTACCAAGGTCAACTTAGCCGTTCCTTCCGAAAGTAAAACATTCATCAAGTCTTGAGGTCGTCGTATTCCTCTTTAATGTCGAAGAGAATATGAACGGAACCGACACGAGGCAAAGACATGGTGTGAATGCGCGTGCGCGTACATGTTTGTATCTGCATATGTGCGCGTATGTGTATGCTTGTCGGTTTGTGTGTGTGTGTGTGTGCCTATGTGTTTGCAGTGGGAGGAGCAGAATGACTTTTATGTTTTCCATTTCGAAATTTTGATTGAGGTGTTGTCCAATCACAACCTTGAAACACAGTCACGTGAGAGATGTGGTTAGCGCAAACGCTGATCTTTCAACCAATCAAGTCGCACTATCAGAACTCTCCTTCCCACTTTCTCTGCGTCTATTATTTTGTCTTTCAAATTTAGCAATTCAGGCCACGCCCATATATTTAAAGCGTGCTGTCACAGCATTTAATAAGTGTGTGTGTGCTTATGAGTGACCACGTGTGCGTGTGTGTATGTGTATACATACAAACACACACACACACACACATATATATATATATATCTCACCTTTTTTTTCTTGTTTCAGTCACTTTTTAAGACTAATACTTATTCTATCGGTCGTTTTGGCTGAACCGCTAATTTACAGAGACATAAACACACCAACATCGGTTGCCAAGTGGTGATGGGTGACACACACACACACAACACATACATATACACACCTGTGTGTGTGTGTGTATTTATTTATATACATAAACATATACACTTTTCTCTTTTCTTCTTTTACTTGTTTCATTCATTTGACTGCGGCCATGCTGGAGCACCGCCTTTAGTCGAGCAAATCAAACCCAGAACTTATTTGCAAGCCTAGTATTTATTCTATCGGTCTCTTTTTACGGGGACGTAAACACATCAGCATCGGTTGTCAAGCGATGTTGGGGGGGGGGGACACACACAGGCACACAAACATACACACACATATACATATATACATATATATCTATATACTACGGGCTTCTTTCAGTTTCCGTCTACCAAATCCACTCACAAGGCTTTGGTTGGCCTAAGGCTATAGTAGAAGACACTTGCCCAAGGTGCCACGCAGTGGGACTGAACCCGGAACCATGCGGTTGGTAAGCAAGCAACTTACCACACACCACTCCTGCGCCTATATATATATGTATATATATATATATATATATATATAAGATATATAGAGAGAGAGAGAGAGAGAGAGAGAGAGAGAGAGAGTGAGTGAGAGAGAGAAAGAGAGAGGAAGGGAGAGAGAGGGGGAGAAAGAGAAGACATACGCACATACACAGTCACACAGGCACACACACATATGGTTAAATGTATTCTGGCCGTGACCATCACGTATTATTCACGCTCAGTATGTTATGCACTCCTGAATTTATCGTATTCTTTTTGTTGTTATTGTTGTTGTCGTTGCTGGGTTGTTGGTCGTGGCGGTGTCGGTCCTGGTGTTGCTGTTGTTGTTGGCGGTGTGGTGGCGGTGTCGGCGGCGTTGATATTGCTGATGTTGTTTAGCTCCCAGGTCAGCACTGATCGTGCAGAACAATGATCAAATGTATTCCATCCATGACCATCGCGTCTTTTTCCGACACACTGGCAATCTAGAACCACATAAACCAACGTGTCCCCTTTTTCAATGATGATGGGAAGGGGGTTAAGTCAAACGAAACCCCACTCATTGTCAGAGGTTGGCGGTGATTGTGGCGAGTGGGGTCATGTATGGGAACTGAGAGTGTTGTTTAGCCTATGATTAAAAGCGTTCTAGTTGTGACTATCCCGACTTATTATTCAGGTGTAAGAAATCCAGTATTACATCATCGAATACATTGCTACTGTTATAATACAGTAGAATGCTACACGAAAAAGATTTGGCAGCTATTTCTAGCAGGTTGAGCGGTTAACAGCAGAAGACAGGCATGCTGGTTGGTGGTGGCGGTGGTGGTGGTGGTGTGACAAGGTTGCTACTAATGGATATCATACCAATGCTCTTGATAATGACGGGTTTTCTCGATAATATTGGCGGCGTTAATAATGATGGGGCGGTTCATAGTGATGATGGTGGTGATGATGATGGGCTTTCTTGATAATAATGACAGCGTTGATAATGATGAAACTGTTGATAATGATGGAACTGTTGATAATGGTGGTGGTGGTGGTGGTGTTGATGATAATAGCCGGTGATAATAGTGTTGATGATAATAGTGATAAGGGAGGTTATAGTGGTGGGTTTTGGTGATAATAGTAGCGGTACTGTTGATGATAATACGGGTACGGGTGATAATGGTGTTGGTACTAATGATAATATTGGGTGTTGTTAGTGATTGTAATGGTGTTGGTGATGACGGTGGTGACGCTGATAATAGCGATGACAGTGATTTTGGTGATGACAGTGTTGCTAGGTAAAATGTTGATGGTCGCGTTGCGCTGATGACAATGACGATTAGTCTAAATATGATAATGTTTCCTTCACCTCCGCTCTATTCACCGTCACTTGAACGATCTTCATCATATTGTCTATAAATAGAAATCAAGTTGTGTCCGTCACGAAGATCTTAAAGACCTCAATCGCCAAATATCGACCGAGATATAAAATAGGAAACTTGAGGCGGTGGAACTCTTCCTCTTTGTGAACAGTGAAAGCAGAGCAGAACTGACGAGGAGTTTGCTTTGCTAGGTTCATCGTATCCTGTGAGAGACCAATGTCCTTTGCCCAAAACGAGGGATTTTCTCATTCTCTTGCATCTACCAAAAGCCAGGCACTGATGGACATTACACACCCGTCCAAAAAGGATAAATAAACGATCGTCGGTCTCATTAATCTGAAGTCATGTAGAATAAAATATTTACCCCGGAAACACGACGAAATGTTTGACAGTGTGTTTGGTCTCACGACAAGGGGTCAATCATAATATTATATTCGACTAAACAGTATGTTATTTATTCTGCCAATTTGCTCGTAAGTGTTGTATGAGAAACGGTTTTTCCATACATTTACTTGTGATGCACCGGACACATTCTCAATAATATTTCCAGGGGTCAGGGCACATTAGGTATTTCGGGTCTTTCTGCATCAGACACCCTCAATCAAGTGAACCAGCCGAGGTTGCTCATCCCATGTGTCCATTAGTACTATCCATGGTGACACTGTCCTTTCCAAGCCTCTTGATTCACTGCCACATTCAAACTCCATCTGCTTCCTCTACAGCCACACAAATGACCTTCTGCCTGTTGGCCCCTATAGGGAGATGAACCCTCTAACCCTCTGCTTCCTACCACGACAGAACTACATTCAACGTAACAGGGATATAGCATGACAGAGAGAACAGTGGGTTCTCAGTGGGTTCTCACACTCGTTTGTCTGCTGGTGTAGTTTTGAATGCAGTTTGGTGTCTTAAAGGCAAGCATGTGGCTTTCCTCTTGGCCGCCTGCTGGTCACCAGCTCATGCTGCACCCCACCCCTTTTACACCACCAACAAAACTTGCTCTTTTATTGACTAGCATCAACCACAACTACTTAACAGGTTTCAGTTCAAACAAAATGTTCTTAGTGGCAATGAACTCAACTGCTTACTTTCACTTTAACTAGAAAACAACACTCTTGTGAAAAAGGAA
>NW_021828116.1:0-9051 GCF_006345805.1 Octopus sinensis
TTCAAAATAATTGCATTTTATTTAGCCAATGGTGAAATATGTTTCCTTATATTTCGTTTTGATTTATCCGTGATTTTTTTTCCTTACTCATGAGAAAATTATTATGCTGTTCGTATTATCAGAATATATATTTTTCTCCTCTCATACATATTGCTAGATAACTAATATTTTCCCTTAAAGAATTTTCCATAAGTCCGGCACACAGACTATCTTTTTAGTATAAACTATATTCATTGAAGAATATTTGTATTTCTGGCAGAAGAACTCTGCCATGATTCCGTTGGTATCTTCTATGGTAGTATGTTTCATGTCTGTAAATATGTGGCGTCTCTTTGTTGTACTCCTGTTTGTTTTTATTGTTTGTTTATCTTTCACTGGATTTCTTTAATAGCTTGTCTTTGAAGATTCTGATCAATTTAGACTTTGCTCTAGTATATTCTTTAGTGTATTCTCCCCAGTGGAGAATTTCCCCTTATTTCTTGTAGTTATATTTGTTATGGTCAGCAGCTTACATTTATGTACTTCACTATCAGTCCTCTCCTCATGATTTTAAATTTTACTGCAGCCATTGTGCTTCGTGGTGACCGGCAACACTTTCATCTCCGTATCGTAAAAGGGTTTGAGGTACGATTTGTTTTCCGACTTAGTTGAACCGTCACCACCAACAACTACCAAACAAACCCATGAATTAGAGGGTTGTCATTCGACAGATTCAGCGGTGTCCTCTACCAGGAATAGGGAATTCGTGGTCAACCAATGTGTGAGTAGCTTCTATTATATTCCTGGGCCGCCCAGTGCCTCATGAGAATATTTGTTAGACGGAAAGTGTTTGGAGGGCTGCTGAGTATATATATATATATATATATATGCGCACATACATACATACATATATACATTCTCTCTTTTACTTGTTTCAGTCATTTGACTGCGGCCATGCTGGAGCACCACTTTTAGTCGAGCAAATCGACTCCGGGACTTATTCTTTGTAAGCCCAGTACTTATTCTATCGGTCTCCTTTTCCAGAACCGCTAAGTGACGGGGACGTAAACACACCAGCATCGGTTATCAAGCGATGGTGGGGGAACAAACACAGACACACAAACACACACATACATATATATATATATATATACATATATACGACTGGCTTCTTTCAGTTTCCGTCTACCAAATCCACTCACAAGGCATTGGTCGGCCCGGGGCTATAGCAGTGGGACTGAACTCGGAACCATGTGGTTGGTTAGCAAGCTACTTACCACACAGCCACTCCTGCACCTGTTTACATCTGCAAAACATAGCGGTTCAGAAAAAACAACTGGTTGAATAAGGAGTATATATTGATACAAAATAATTACAGGGGATGATTTATTCGGTTGAAACCCTTCAAAGCTCTGCCCCATCATGGCCACAGTCCAGTGACTGAAATAATTGAAAAACAAAACACAATCGCCCTCTAGGCAGTATTTTTTGTAAAGAGAATATAATTTCAATAGAAATGTATTTCTCGAATAATGAGTAAGATTTTCTAAAATCAATGTTTTTTGATAGAACTATTCTATTTTTTTTAGACTTCTGTGCAAGAGATATGGAGTAACAATACCGAATAGTAAAGTATATTTGCCAACATAATGTGGCAATCCTATACAAGGATGTTCTCACTGTTATATAGCCCAAGGAAATCATCTTTCCCAGTTGGTTTTCGACACACAAAATGTATGCCGCAAGTCTGTGTGCCGGTACCCAACTGGAAAAGATGTTTTCCTGGGGCTAAATAAAAGTAACAACGTCCTTGTATAGGATTGCCATATTAGTTGGCAAATAAACTTTACCACTCTATTTCTGATATTCTTTTACAATTTTATTCGTTTACTTATTTCAGTCATTTGACTGCGGCCATGTGGGAGCACCGCTTCAGTCGAAGAAATTGACTATAGGAGTTATTCTTTGTAAGCCTAGTACTTAGTCTATCGGTCTCTTTTGCCGATATGATTAGTATAATTTTGATAGTCACACAACATCTTTGATAAAATCAACCCATAGAAGTGTTAGAATGTTGGATAGAATTTCTCGTGCCATTCGTACCGACTTCCTGCGTTCTGAGTTCAAATGCTGCTGTCGCCAAATTTGATTTTCGTTGTTTCCAGGTCGATAAGAAAAGCACCAAGAGCGAGCAGTGTTTTGATGGAACTTTAGGAAAGTTGAATCAAATCTTTAGCCGTGTCTGTTCCGGGGCTTAACCACCTGCGTCCAAATCTCGCTGTTCACTACTTGGGAGTGGGTAGATGTAATTCGTAATTATAAAATTCCTTGCAGAGTTAGAAACACTTGAAACAGGCGTAGAAATCTATAATTGTTGATTCCCTTAATCATCACCATCATTGTTCGATCGTGGTCGAGACAATGGAATTTACCATGCTACGCTAGACTTCACGGTCCATCATAGCATTACAGAGGTCCTGTTGCTGGATGCCTGTCTCCCTGGAGATTACATCAGGGTAGGAGAGTGTGCGCCCTCTGGTATCGCGAGTAGATGGCTTCCAGAGGAGAAGAGTAGAAATTGCCTCGTTTTCAGCTCTACAACAATGTCCAGCAAACTGGACTTTCCTACCTTTCACAAGAGATGACACAGGTAGTTTCCCATATATTTGCATTTTGGTTGGATGACGCTTCCACGAGAGATTTTTAGGCTCTCATAAGGCGGCGAGTGTAGGTTCCATCTAACCGCCTCTCAAGCTTCGTTGATAACGTCCAGGTTTCTGAGCTATATAGTAGAATTGGTTCGACTGTGGCTTTGAAGATTTTAAGTTTGAAGTGTCCTTAAAGCCGTTGTTCCCTTAGGCCAGTTTTTCTCAGTGACTTCTTACATATGAACCCTTTTGATTCCTATTTTATTTGGACCCTCATAATTATTCAATGTTTAACAAATCCTATTATATAGCTATAATTAAATATTATTTACAATTGTATAAAAAAATTGCTAAAATATTTCGTGTGTTGTAGAAGTGTAAACAATTCATTTCTCACAAAATCTAACGATAAATTCTTATACAGAACCTGAAGTGTCATATGGGCCCCAGTTCAGGACCCCTACTTTAGGCATATGCCATCACTGCTTGGGACGACACCCTGAAAACTACACCTTATTGACCATTGCTGAGTTTGTTCCATTATTATGTCTGATATATTTATTCTAATCACACAATAATAGAGTAAAATTTATATTACTTTGGAGAAAGAATTTCTACCTTCAAGAATTACAAATTTTTACCACAAAACTTGGAAAATAACAGATACTTAACAGCATCAACATGTAACCATATGAACTATACATCCCTGTTTGTCAAACTTATCGTTAACTTATACAGGCAATTCCACATTTAAAACAATAAACTGTGATGTACATCAATTCTCATGTGCCAGCGTGTTAAGCAGTTTAATATTTCCCTGTCACCATAAAATATGTATGAGTATAGGCCGTTATTGCGATAAGTAAATGTACTTTAACGACATACACAAATCTATCTATATATCTATCTTTCTATCTATTTCTATTTATTTATTTATTTCGCTGTATCTCTGTATTCGTTACGTAATCACAATCACAGACATACACACGTGCCCGTGTGCAAGCGCTTGTTAATGCATTTATCTTGCTTTCGTATCACTCTCTACATACATATATATAAAATTCTGAATATATGTATATATATATTATATATATATATATATATATATATATATATATATGTAATATTTTGACACATAAAGTCAAACATTTCCAATGTCAGGTGTTGCACCGGAAGGCACAATTTCAAGAGTCATTCAACTGAAGTTCTAATGCCTATTATAGATATGTACGTATACATATATATATCTATATATATATATATATATATATATATATATATAAATATACACATACGTACACACGCATATATATGTGTATATGTATCTATGTACATGTATATGTATGTGCGTGCGATATATATATATATATATATATATATATATATATATATATATATATATGTATGCATATATCAACGGATACATACGCTTACATATATACTTACACGCACACACTTTCGCACTCGCACCACATATACACATATATTTCAGGTGTTTGGTAAAAGAGGTTACATACATAAAATATGAACACTTCACCTTGAATATATAATTTTCATATTTATTCCTTTGCTAACAACCGCAGTTGGAACTTTTCCTCTCAGAAATACGTTGGAAATGACAGTGTCATTCCTTTACATTGAATGCCTGTCTTATTTCATGACGACACAGGTGATTGCACTATTTACTATGTCACATCGGTAAGGGACCGTAATACAATCCAGTTGTTGATATTTTAAAGTAGTTTATAGCAAATAATTTACTTGATATGTTTTTCTGCAGCCCTTTTACGAAAAAAATTAATCTTTAGCAGAAAAGCGAAGCCAGTATTGCTGCTGTTTGTGGAGGCGCTTAGCTTAGTGGTTAGCGGGTAGACCTTACGATCCTGAGATCGTGGGCTCGATTCCTGAACTGGGCGACGCTCTATGTTCTGGAAGAAAACACTTCATTTTAAGCTGCTCTTATCCACTCGGCTGGCAAACATGAATATTCCTGCGAGGGATCGGCATTCCGTCGAGGTGGGGTGTTTATATACCATGGAAGCTGGGAAAGCGGCTCTTACGAGTCGGTATGATTCAAGAAGAAAACTGTAACTTTACCTTGTGCATGCTGATGTTTGTGTGGTTCAGTGCCCGATTAACCCTCTTTGAGCAATTCTTTTATCATAGGTATACTGGTCATTACTATAAGTACCAGTTACCCTCTGGGGTCGATATAATCGACTTAATACGTTTGTCTGTCCTTGTTTTTCCCCTCTATGTTTAGCCCCTTGTGAGTAATAAAGAAATTTATTAGGTATTTCGTTTGCCGCTACGTTCCGAATTCAAATTCCGCCGAGGTCGACTTTGCCTTTCATCCCTTCTGGGTCGATTAAATAAGTAGCAGTTACGCACTGGCGTCGATATAATCGACTTAATCCGTTTACCTGCCCTTGTTTGTCCCCTCTATATTTAGCTCCTTGTGGGCAATAAAGAAATAGGTATTTCCTCTTTCTCCATGAAGTGAGTTCAAATCGCACCAGAGTGGAATTTGCCTTTCACCATTTCGAGGTCGACAAAATAAGTACCAGTTCAGTACTGGGTTCAATGTAATCGATTTCCTCCCTACCCGAAATTTGCAGCCCTTAAGCCAAAAACTGAAACCTATTTCACACAGAGGGGACAAACAAGGACAGACATAGGTATTAAGTCGATTTCATCGACCCCAGTGCGTAACTGGTACTTAATTTATCGACCCCGAAAGGATGAAAGGCAAAGTAGACCTTGGCGGAATTTGAACTCACAACGTAACGGCAGACGAAATACCGCTAAGCATTTCGCCCGGCGTGCTAACGTTTCTGCCAGCTCGCCGCCTTTTGCCAAAAACTGAAACCACCACCACCATCACCACCACCACCACCACCACCACCACCACCACCACACCACAACCACCTCCACCATCATCATCATTATCAAATATAAAGGGTGGTAGCTGCAACAGAACAAAAAGAACGAATTTTAAAAATCACAACGAATATATTATCTAACATCAACACTAATGAATCCGTATGTTTATTGTTTTTTATATATTGCCTTTCATATACGACTTCAATCAAAGGTCTAATTGAAAATTAAATATTTAGTGTTGTTAATGGTATTCCAATGATTCAAGGTGTTAAATAAACATCCGTTATCCTATAAAAATTAAATAATAACAAAACGCTTTGAATGAGATACGATGCGGGTATTATAATCGCAATATATAATTTATTCATATCATGTCTGGCTATGCCTAACCTCGAATCGGATACGCTACCCGTGCCTATACCCATGCACGCACGCTCGCATGCACACGCAGACACAGGGAGAAACAACACACACGCACACACCACGCACACACCACACACAGACATGCACTCATGCGCAAGCACTCACACACACATACAAAACATATATAAACGCATATTTTTGAGTACGTGTATATATATATATAATATATATATATGCACACACATATATATATATACACACATACACACACACATATATATATATACATACACACGTATATTTATATACATACACACACACACACATATATATATATATATACATACATATATATATATATAATGGATATATCCTCCACGTATACATATACATATATCCCCCTATACAGAGACACCAGAACATACGCATAAATATATATACATATGTGTGTGTGTGTGTGTGTGTGAGTGTGTGTATGCATGTGTGCATGTGTGTATGTGTGTTGTTACCCGCAGAATATACATTTTCGAATACCGTACGTCTGCCTGGCTATACGCGTTGTTACGATATAACATCTAGCCTAATTTGTGTACCATCAAACCTGCTATATTATTAATATTCATTGCTTTAAATAAACATTCTCACTTTTATTAATCCTTTGAAAACTCAGTTTCCCATAGCTGTGGATGAAATAATCCGGTAGATTAGGTGTTGGCGCTTTAGAATCTCTATTACCAGAACTAATGGAATTTTTGTTATGAAGCATAAACCCATTGTAAGCTATTGTCAGGATCTCTCTTCATGTGTATCTATTCCTATATATGATTTCTATCTGCTTTTAAATATCTAAAAATCACCTGTATTTTCGTAAGTACAAACACCGATGTGATAATATACAATGTTATATATATAACGATAGTTTACTCAACATCAGGCGATAACTTTCCTGTTCATTTCATATCGATGATATATAACAGCAAGACATCGGATTGGAATACAGCGAATGTGTAAATAAACAATCTGTATCTTTACAACACGGCGTAAATATGTCTGGAGATTTAATGGCGTAGTAACTGCTTCCATCGTTGGATGAATTCACCATTCTATTTATTATAAAATTATTATTATAATCATAGTAATATACTTCACGAATTGTGATATGATTCGCCAGAGAATAACAGCCATATTGAATACGAACAACAAAAGGAAACTATCAATTAATTATAACAATATAGCACGGGACAAGAGTATATAGACACAGTAGATTCACAAGGATTTAAAAACCATTGTTATAAATCACATACACAGACCCACCCACACACACACACACATACACATCACACACACGCACGCACACAGACCCACGGACACACACACACAGACACGCACGCACACACGCACAGAGACACACAGACACACACACACACACAGACACACACACACACACACACACGCATGCACACACATATATAACATCTGACAAAATGGCTGCCAAAATTCGAAATGTGTTATATCAAACCCACCATAATTTTTCGTACGATTCATTCTCCGAAATCGTGTCATCTATCTATTTACTATTAAATGTACGTTGCCACCCTTTATCTATCATCATCTCATCATCATCATCATCATCATCATCATTATCATCATCATCGTCACCATCGTCATCATCATCATCATCATCATCATCATCGTCATCGTCATCGTCATCGTCATCATCATCATCATCTTTATCATCATTCATCATCATCATCATCATTATTATTATTATATTATATTGTTATTATTATTGTTATTATTATTGTTATTATTTTATTGATCATTATTATTATTATCATGATTATTATTATATTATATTATTATTATTATTATTATTATATTATTATTGATATTACTATTATTATTATGATTATTATTATTATTACTATTACTATTATTTATTATTATATTATTATTACTATTCCTATTATGATTATTATTATTATTATTACTATTCCTATTATTATTATTATATTACTATTACTATTATCATTATCATTATTATTGTTATTGTTGTTCTTCTTCTTATTGTTGTTGTTATTATCATTATCATTATCATTATTACTATGAAAGGCACAATAGCGTTTGTGTTTGTCTGCTTAATATCTTTTACGTTGTAGTGATATTAATTGTCTGTTCAATAAATATTTACGGCGTGACAGTATCTGTTTTCCATCTAACCTTTTACGCCAGGAACATTTGTTGTTACTTCATTCACGTATGCTGTGTTCTTCTGATTGATTAGTATCACATTAGTATTTGTTTAGTATCCGTGTGTCTATCAATATTAATAGAAACGTAAGTATTATTCAAATTAGTATACTTGCTTATACAATATTTTATTGATATTAGAGGTAGTATGGGTTTTTTTTTGTTTTGTATTGATATTGATATTAGCATTAATATTTACACATACTTACAAATATATACCCAAGGCCAGACAATCAAACATTCGCCCTCATACACACAAACTCATACAAGCAAGCGCACCCCCCCCACACATACATATAGACTGCGGCCATGCGGGGCCCCACCTTGAAGCATTTTATCCGAATGAATCGAGCCAAACACTTCTTTTACTTTAAGTCTATCGGTTTCTTTTGTCAAACTGTTAATTTACGGGGTTCTAAACACTCCAATGCCATTAGATTCGCCCACACAAACACACAAATACGTCATCCTTTTTTGTAGTTTCCATGTACCAAATCCTCTCAGAAAGGTTTGGTCAACCTGAGACTATAGTAAAGGACACTTGCCCAATGTGTAATGCAGTGGGTCTGTACTCGGAACCAAGTGGTTGGAAAGCAAGCTCCTTACCACACACCAACTCCTGCGCCTATCTCTCTCTCTCTCTCTCTCTCTCTCTCTCTCTCTATATATATATATATATATATAATATATATATAATATGGGAGAATTCACAAAACAAAACGACGAGACAGGTACCATAGACAGCAAACAGATGTATTAGTATAACGCTCGGGAAATGAAAAACTCTTAACGTTTCTGCGAGCATAGGGCCTTCCACAGAAAGGAATACAGTAAGAAACAAGTAAAGAAAATAAAGAATGTGTAGTAGCTAGCGATATTATAATATATATATATATATATAATATATCGATATTTAAATTAACGATCT
>NW_021828117.1:0-2500 GCF_006345805.1 Octopus sinensis
ACGTAAATACAGATAAGCACATATTGCATGTATATAAAATTATCCTATATGACCGTAGCCACATACACACATACACGCATGTATACATACATGCACACACATACATACACACACAGAAATAGAAGTTTAAAAAGATTTATTTTAGGTGCAGGAGTGGCTGTGTGGTAAGTAGCTTGCTTACCAACCATGTGGTTCCGGGTTCATTCCCACTGCGTGGCACCTTGGGCAAGTGTCTTCTACTATAGCCTCGGGCCGACCAAAGCCTTGTGAGTGGATTTGGTAGACGGAAACTGAAAGAAGCCCGTCGTATATATATATGTATATGCGTGTGCGTGTACCAGAGAAGTATGTGAATGTTTGTATCTGTGATTATTTCGTACCGTATTTACATCTAAAATACTACAATTAGCCGTCATTTTTGACGGCACGTGGCCAGCTAGTTTATTAACAAGAAGCACTGAAATTAATGCATGCAAGATTTCTCAGCTCTAGCATCACTCTTGCATTGTCAGCCTATGAAATTTTATTCATTTAATTGGCCACAAGGGCCTTACAAAGAAAGGAAGCTGCGGGCTGGACACGGACATAATGAGATGGAATCATTAACGATATGATAATAATGAGGGCAACAGCAATGCCCGCCGATTGCTGTATACCCAAGCACATTGTTTTTTTATAAAACCTTTTGAGGTAACAAACCTCTAGCCTATGAACTTATCACCCGACTCTCGTATGCCAGTTTCTAGAACTGACACGTGTACTCGCAGTACTACTTGTACTTGTGACGGCGTTCACCCAGGGCGGGTTGAGCCGGCTTCTTCTCTGGTTCTATAACGGCATCACGAACCAGGGCGGCCCACGCTCGACGGTCCTGTGCGAGGTCACTGGTGATAGCGCGCCATTCGCGGTTCCATCTGTCCAGACTGACCACCTGCGGACCTGAGAGTTCGGAGTGGTCCTCCTTTATCGTCGTTGCCCAGGTCTTCAGCTGTCCGCCTGTGCGTTTACGCCAGCTGGGAAGTTGAGGTGGGAGGAGGACATTACGAATCAGCTCACCCTCTGGCCGCATGACCGAACCAGCTTAAGCGCCGTTGTAGAAGCACCGAAGAGAGGGGCCGGAGATTCCGCCGATGACGAAGACCGGCTGTAGGAACCCGATCAATGCGTCGGCGGCGAAGAAAGCGGCGGTGACAGTCATTGTCGAACGCCTCCAGCCTTCGCTGATCGACTACCCTCATAGGCCATGATTCTCAACCATGGAGGAGGATAGTACGAACGACGACCTGGTAGATTCGCCCTTTGGTCACCGAGGAGATCTTTCTTCTGTCCCACAGGCACCGCCGGAGGCGCACGAATGCTGGCAACACCTATGCGACGCTCGACCTCGGCTGCGCCCTGGCCCTTTGGAACCACCGTTGAACCGTGTTTCTCTTTCTCTTTCTCTTTCTCTTTTACTTGTTTCAGTCATTTGACTGCGGCCATGCTGGAGCACCGCCTTTAATCGAGCAACTCGACCCCGGGACTTATTCTTTGTAAGCCCAGTACTTATTCTATCGGTCTCTTTTTTGCCGAACCGCTAAGTGACGGGGACGTAAACACCAGCATCGGTTGTCAAGCGATGCTAGGGGACAAACACAAACACACAAACACGCACATATACATATATATATACATATATACGACAGGCTTCTTTCAGTTTCCGTCTACCAAATCCACTCACAAGGCATTGGTCGGCCCGGGGCTATAGCAGAAGACACTTGCCCAAGATGCCACGCAGTGGGACTGAACCCGGAACCATGTGGTTGGTTAGCAAGCTACTTACCACACAGCCACTCCTGCGCCTGAACTCGCAGAATCAGCAGTCGTTCAATTTGGGTTTACAGTTTTTTCCAAATCTATTAACTTTACTAAGTGCAATGAAGTGATGCTGGTCACTTATAGCAGTTAGCAAAGATCATGCGAATAATGTGGTAATTAATACAACCCTCATTAATTATCTTAAATGTCTGTCTGTTCTCTCCAAGCTATTCTCAGCATCCATTGACTGAACCTTGATTGCTACTGTTTATGCATTTGTTAATGTTTATCTACATTTTGCTATTATTAATGCTTCTACTAGGTTTTGTGGAAATCTTTATGATATGGTTGCTTTATCAGCTAATAATTTTTTTCTTATATAGTTTTATTCCGCGTACCGTATAGTAAAACGCTGTAATGGTTCTTTGTAAACGCTTGGTCAGCAGTCTTACTTGTGTGTCCAGTGTAACAGTTTGAGTCAGGGAGTTTATATCTTTCATGTTTACATTGGAACTTGTATATTATATTGGTTGTTGGATGTAAGTTTTATGACTAGCAGCTCCGTGATTACATGTTGATGAGAAGGTTTTTAACGCCAGAGCTTTTTGTAATATATTCTAAATGTTATTTTCTGGTTAGGTGCGATACAATTTACGCTCTTGTTTTATGAGTTTCCTTGGGATTGTTTTCATCCAATCTGTAA
>NW_021828117.1:7500-9010 GCF_006345805.1 Octopus sinensis
CTCAGCCTTCAGTGAGGGATCTTACTTCCAGAGGCCACATTGCCTGGCTCAAATCTGGAAGTCTTTGTCGCTCCGTACTCCTCTTAAACGTTTTCCCATTGGAATACATGTGGAATTAAAAACCCGCAGGTTTTCGGTTTTAAATGGATACATATCGCTTTATAACAGCTCAGTTAAGAAACTGCAAGCTAAGCTCTCCAGTTCCTTCTGCTGACGAATTTCTTCAGCATCTTTCTAGTCCCTGCCTTCGTTTTTCCATGGAAACTTGTTGACGGAACCTTGACATTCCAGCAAAGAATCATCTCCCACTTTTATCCTGTTCTTGTGGAAACGTTTATATTGCTGTCGTTGATGTGTTGTTATGCTATTCTTGTTGATGTATGTGGTAGTAATGAAGTTTCTCGAAGCTACATTGGACATGGTGGTGACAATGCTTGTGGGGGCGTCAGAAGTGATAGAAATCGTGGTTGCGAAGGCGGTGTGTTTTTGTTGTTGTTGTTGTTGTTGTTTTAGACAATCAATCTTGGAAAACCCTCATTGAAAGTGTTGTTGTCGTTGTTCTTGTTCTTACTATTCCTCTTTTTTCTTCTTATGTTGCTCTTCTTGCTACTGTGGTTATTATGGGAGCCATTGCCTTTTTTTGCCGTTTTTGCTTTCGCTTATATTGTTTTCAGGTTGTTCATTTTTTTTTGCATGTTTTTGTCACCATGACAACGACATCTCTAGCAAGTTGAAGTGAAGCTTCTTAATAGATGGAATTTTCTGACAGGAAGCTCTCTCTCCCTCTCACTCTCTTTCTCTCTCCCCCCCTCTCTCACACACACAATATATATATACTTACATCTATCTATCTGTCTATCTCTCTCTCTATATATATACATACATATATATATATATATATATACATATATATATATATACACATATATATACTATATATATATATCTACATATATATATTATACAAAACATGTATATATATACATTATACCTATGTATATATAATTATATATGTATATATATATATATATATCGATATATATATATATATATAATATATATATATGTATGTATGTATGTATGTATGTATGTATGTATGTATCGCTCGCATTCTCTGCTACGCTTTTCCCTCTTTCCTTCTCTTTTGATTTAGCGCCGAACATTATCATATCATTCGTTCAACTCTTTCTTTTTATCGTTGTTTCAGTGTGTGTGTGTGTGGTGTGTGTGTGTGTGTGTGTGTGTGTGTTTACATAAAAAAGAACTGCATTTCGAAGTTGCAGGTAACAAAGGAAAATGAAAAATCAAGCAAAGAAGCGACAGTAAGTGTGGAAAATGGGAAGTCAAAATCACACTGATACGAAAATCATTAAGGCTCCTCTCTCGCAGTAAATAATAATAATAATAATAATAATAATAATAATAATAATAATAATAATAATAATAATAATAATAATAAAGGCGTTTGATAGCACCCCCACACATGGATCCTCGAAACACTAGCCATTAA
>NW_021828118.1:0-8795 GCF_006345805.1 Octopus sinensis
TTCGTGTGTGTGTGTATTAATATATATATATATATATAATATAATATACACATCTATATATATATACACACCTATATAACGTATGTGTTGTGGGTGTATGAGTAACCTCTGTTTATTCTGCCATTAATCTCAATCTGTGACTGTTCTGTTTTTGTATTTACTTTGGAAAATGTCTAGAATGCTCTGCGTGGAATTTCTTGGTGATTCCCCTGATTAATTGTGCAGTGATCCGCTACACTGGTGCAGCATCTATCTAAAAGATGCGGTATGTGAGTGATGCAGGGCGGAGCGGGCTGTAGCAGTGCGATGATAGGATCATCTGCATGTCTATCATATACCATCTCTGCTCCCTCTCACTGGCTGTCGTTCTCCTTGTGTATATACATACATACATACATATATATATATATATGGCTTCATTTAATTCACCAACTTCCAATAAACATGATTTTTTTTCTTTTTATTATTTCATGTCGTGTATCTTTACGTGTAGGTATGCAGACGTATCCGCACGTATTTGCATATATAAAAATATATATATGTAGATATATGTATATAACATACACACACACACACACACATACACACACAACCATATATATATATATATATTATATATTATATATATATATATATATATATAACCGGAGTAAACACATAAATGTGAAACAAGGTGGAAAAAGAGTACTCAAATACCAGTGGTAGAGTAATATGCTTTATTTAAAGCAGCAGAAAATTCACCAAAATCTGTTACTCTGAGTTTCTCGTTGCCGTTCATCAACAGTTTTTGCTATATATATATATATAATATATATATAATATATATAATATAAACATACCTACGTAAATGTTTGCTCTGCACAATGCTACTTACCTTAAAGTCACTTTTAAAACTTTCTGCCGATTATAAACTACACACCACCACACACACACACACACACGGCTTGCTAGCTTTCGACGAACTGTCCACTGAGGACCAACAGGACGAAAAAAGTATTGCAATATTGTTAACTAGCAGTATCGTCCGGCGTTGCTCGGTTTTGTAAGGGAAATAACTATATAAGCATTTTTAGAGAGTTACTTCCCTTATAGATGCCAATTCGGGCTTTCTTAGCCATTTCTGTTTTTGGTGTCTTCAAGCCATGAAGTCGGTGTTTCTAAAAGAACGCTGGTCTCCTTGACAACGCTTTACGACGTTGATTTCCTTACACTCCCTTCCCCACAGCTTCACGAGGGAAGGAAGAAGGGAGAGAAGCAAACAGGTGCAGGTGTGACCATGGAGCGCCAACTCCCGCCATCGACACACGAAAAATTATGCATTAAAATGGAATAAAGAATGATTTAAATTATTTAAAAATCGTAACTCATCGTAGACACGCGCTAATAGCCAGACGGCTCGATATGAATCACGACTATAAGATACCCGAATTTGTTAAACTGCAACCGCAAAATGTGGGAGTAGTTAGGAATCTAAATCGAAGGGACAGACACTCACACAACTACAGTTTTATATATATAGATATAGACTATCGGCTTATTTGGGGATATTTTGGGGTTTCGAAATCCTATTTCCAAACGATTATTTCAATCTTATGTTTCTCATGGATCTCTCAACAGCGCCAAATAAAGTTTCAGTGAGAGAAGCATAGAAAACTTATGCATTTAATAATTGTCTAAAGATATGGATATCGAAACCTAAGGTACCCGTCACCTAGCGGTTCGGCAAAAAGAGACCGATAGAATAGTACTGGGCTTACAAAGAATAAGTCCCGGGGTCGAGTTGCTCGACTAAAGGTGGTGCTCCAGCATGGCCGCAGTCAAATGACTGAAACAAGTAAAAGAGTAAAGAGTAAAAAGGGTACCCCTCACTCATCCGGTAGACTATATTAACCCATTAAGTCCTACTGTCCTATAAATAGGACACTAAATGAGAACGTTAAATAAGCCATATCATACTGTCTCAATGACCTATTTATGGGACACCGAGTATTTCCATTTCTACTTGAAGTAAAGGAGTTTTAATAATTATTTTTTAAAAAAATTAACCTATTTTCAATCATCTGTAACAATTTAAAAGTAATATTCAGAAATTTAAGTACTTAGGGACTTAATGGGTTAGTAATACTAGTCAGCTCTTTCGTCCATCTTTACGTTCTGAGTTCAAATTCCGCCGAGGTTGACTCTGCCTTTCATCTTTTAGGGGTCTATAAATTAAGTACCAGTTTATTACTGGGGGATCGATGTAATCGACTTACTGCTCCCCTCCTCGGAAATTGCTGGCTTTGTGCCGAAATTTGAAACCAATATTATTCAGCTCTATTGACTACAAGTGTATAGAGCACTCACTCTTACAGTTCCGGTTTTGTAGGGAATCTTTCGATTCTGCGTATTACAGACAGAGACAGACCGACTACATCTCAACCAACGAATCTAGAAAGTTCCATCCTCCACCACCTCCACCCACCCTCCAGCTTATCCACGATGCCATTCATTCATTCATCAATCCATCCAAGGAATCCACCGCCATTAGCCTTCTGCTAACAGCCGACCACCTCGCCAGTCCCCGACAACATTGGCTATTTATCCATTCCGCAGACGGATAACTCCCTCCTCTCCCCCCCTCACTCTCTCTACTCTTCCTTTCTTCCTTCTTTCCATCCGTCCTTCTTTCCTTCGTCTCTTTCCTATACAAACAACCCTGAACCCTATTTATATGACCGAGCGTCGTCGTCGTCATCGTTGCCGTCTTCGAGAGGACTTCATATTTTCTCCATCAATCAATGTTGTGTTTAATGGTTCGAGTCTTGCCCAAAACCTCAACGGAATTGCCTGTCACACACACACACACACACACACACACACACCACACGCACACGCACACACACAAACATACGCACACACACACACACATCCACACGTATAATTTGTTTTCGTTATTTTTCCTACATTTCTTGCGGTTGCTATTATTGTTACTGTTACTATTATTGGTGTTGTTGTTGTTCTTTTAAACTCTTCCTTTCCCTATATAGTTATTTTTATTTTTTTATTTTTCTTCGTTTGTTCTTGACTGAATTTTTCTAGCATTTTTTTTTTTTATTTTTTTTTTTGGTATTTAAAAAAATATACTCTTTTTTTCGTTATTTTTTGGGGGGTTTTTGTGGTTCAATCTCCTGTATGTTTTCAACATTTTTTACCAATTTTTTTGGGGCTTTTTTTTTACTATATTTTCATTTATTTATTTATTTATTCATTCATGTTGACCATGCTGTTTCCGTTTCATTTCGAACCCACGTCCCGCCGCGTTATTTCCAACCCCCACCTCCTTTTCGCCTCTTATTTACTTTCACAAACCTCTCTGCAACAACAACAACAACAACAGCAACAGCGCACACATACACACACACATATACACACACACATATACACATACATACACACACATATACACATAAATTCATGTACACATAAGTACGCACACATGCACACGCGTATACACACGTACAGTCTTACATACACATACTCACGTACATGCATATACGCACACATACCCATAAGTGTGCACACATGTATATGCACACACACACACACACAGAGAGGAACACAGTCATATATACACATAAAGCATTTTTACATGCATATATGCACACGTACACACCTACGTACGCACACACATGTACATACGCATATATACACATACACTCATATGTACTCATACTCACGTACATGCATATATGCACACATACGCAAACACGTTCACACAGTTATTCACACACACACACACACACACACACACACACACACACACACACACAGAATGAATGAATAAAATAGAATTACGTAAAAAAATTATGTCCGATCCATATCATCGTTGTAGTCGCAAAACTGGAGACACACAGACAGTAAGATGAAGAAACATATAGGCATGTAGAGAGAGAGAGAGAGAGAGATAGGTTCATAGGTAGAGAGAGTCAGATAGGTAGACAGATAGGCACATAGATAGATAGATAGATAGATAGAGAGAGAGACAGATAGAGATAGATAGAGAGAGAGAGACAGATAGGCACATAGGTAGAGAGAGAGAGAGAGACGGATAGGCAGATAGGTAGAGAGAGAGAGAGAGACGGATAGGCAGATAGGTAGAGAGAGACGGATAGGGAGAGAGAGAGACAGACAGACAGATAGGCACATAGGCACATAGGTAGAGAGAGAGAGAGAGAGAGAGAGAGAGACGGATAGGCAGATAGGTAGAGAGAGAAATAGATAGGCACATAGGTAGAGAGAGAGAGAGAGAGAGGGACAGACAGACAGATAGGCACGTAGGGAGAGAGAGAGACGGATAGGGAGGGAGAGGGACAGACAGACAGACAGATAGGAACATAGGTAGAGAGAGAGAGAGAGATGGTAGAGAGGGACAGACAGGCAGCTTGATCAGACTGAGGAACAGACATACAGGTACACCTCTCATGAGGAACCTGCTGCCCGTGGGACCTTCTGATTGGTACGCCTAACGAAAGGTTTCCTGAAAATCTTTAGTAGTGCGGCCCGTTTCATGATGAGCTGTGTCTCATGCGGCCCGCTTCTTAAAAAATGTTACACATGCCTGAGACAGACAGACACATGAGCTTCTGCGTGGTCCGTACGACCTGCTAGAAACAACAGTGTAAGACACCAATATCACAACCAGCACCGAGAGTACTACCACGACCACCACCACTACCTATTTCTTTATTACCCACAAGGGGCTAAACACAGAGGGGACAAACAAGGACAGACATAGGTATTAAGTCGATTACATCGACCCCAGTGCGTAACTGGTACTTAATTTATCGACCCCGAAAGGATGAAAGGCTAAGTCGACCTCGGCGGAATTTGAACTCAGAACGTAACGCAGACGAAATACCTATTTCTTTACTACCCACAAGGGACTAAACACAGAGAGGACAAACAAGGACAGACATAGGTATTAAGTCGATTACATCGACCCCAGTACGTAACTGGTACTTAATTTATCGACCCCGAAAGGATGAAAGGCAAAGTCGACCTCGGCGGAATTTGAACTCAGAACGTAGCGGCAGACGAAATACCGCAAAGCATTTCGCCCGGCGTGCTAACGTTAACACCACCACTACCACCACTGCGACAACCGTAACCATTCCTCTGGCGCCACCACTATCATCATCATCATTAATCTTCTTCCCAGTGCAACCAGCATCATCATCATCATCATCATCATCATCGCCAATCGTCTGTCAACCAATCCTAAAGCACTTCCAACGTTTTATGATTTGTGTTAGTAATTTAATTCTCGGTCTGTGACATTTCTGCAGTTAAGACTTCCTGGGGATGGTTTGGCACTACGAACATCTCTACCTCTTCCTCCTCCTCTCTCTCGCTCCATCCATCTCTCTCTCTCTCCCTCCATCCATCTCTCTCTCCCCTCCATCTCTCTTCTCCTCCCTCCATCCATCTCTCTCTCTCCCTCCATCCATCTCTCTCTCTCTCCCTCCATCCATCTCTCTCTCTCCTCCCTCCATCCATCTCTCTCTCTCCCTCCATCCATCTCTCTCTCTCTCTCCCTCCATCTCTCTCTCTCTCTCTCCCTCCATCCATCCCTCTCTCTCTCCTCCCTCCATCCATCTCTCTCTCTCCCTCCATCCATCTCTCTCTCTCCCTCCATCCCTCTCTCTCTCTCTCGCCCTCCACTCTCTCTCTCTCCATCCACTCTCTCTCTCCCTCCATCCATCCTCGCTCTCTCTCCCTCCATCCATCTCTCTCTCTCCCTCCATCCTCTCTCTCTCTCCCTCCATCCATCTCTCTCTCTCTTCGCCCCTCCATCCTCTCTCTCTCTCTCCCCCTCCATCCATCTCTCTCTCTCTCCTTCCTTCCATCCATCTCTCTCTTTCTCTCCTCTCTCTCCCTCCCTCCACTCTCTCTCTCCCCTCCATCCATCTCTCTCCTCTCCCTCCTCCATCTCTCTCTCCCGCCATCCATCTCTCTCTCTCTCTCTCCCCTCCATCCCTCTCTCTCTCCCTCCGTCCACCATCCTCTTCTCTCCCTCCACCATCTCTCTCTCTCCCTCCATCCATCTCTCTCTCTCTCTCCTCCCTCCATCTCTCTTTCTCTCTCTCGCCTCCCTCCCTCCATCTCTCCTCTCTCCCTCCATCCATCTCTCTCTCTCTCTCCCTCCATCTCTCCTCGCTCTCTCTCTCTCTCTCTCCCTACCTCCATCCATCTCTCTCTCCCTCCCTCCTCTCTCTCCTCCCTCTCCCTCCTCCATCTCTCGCTCTCCTCTCTCTCCTCTCCCTCCATCTCTCTCTCCCTCCCTCCTCGTCCTCCCTCCATCTCTCTCCCTCCCTCTCTCCTCTCTCTCCCTCTCTCATCTCGTCTCTCTCTCGCTCTCTCATTGTGTGTGATTAAAGCGCGTGGTTTAGTAGTTAGGGTGTTGTACCCACGATAGCAAGAACGTGGTTTCGATTTCCAAACAGACAGTGCATTGTGATCTTGAACAAAACACTTCATTCTACTTTGCTCTAGTCCACTCAGCTCATGTTTAGTTCAGGCAGACTTTTGGCCTATCTGCCTGACCAATGGTGGCGCGTGGCTTAGTGGTTAGGGTGTTGGACTCGTGATCGTAAGCTTGTAATTTCGATTCCTAGACCGGGTGACGCAAGGCACTTAATTTCACGTTGGTCCATTTCACTCAGCTGGCAAAAATTAGTAATCCTGCGACGAACAGACATCTCGTCTAGGTGGGAAATTTATACGCCATGGAAACCGGAAAACCGGCCCTTATGAGTCGACGTGACTCGAAAAGGTATCTAACTTTTCTTACCTGCCTAACCAGCGTGGTAGCATCATTGGAAAACAGCATCTTAACCAGCTGTATATAACATCATCCGACGGTCTGGTCGGTACAGTGATATCTATATATGTAATATATAATTATAATATATATATATATATCACGTGATCACCTGACCGACCAGACCATCAGATGTTGCTACACATCGCTGGTCACAATGCGTTCGCATTGTTTTAGCTTCGAATGACGCCACCCCCGCTGGCTAAGCGAGCAGGCCAACAGAAGAAAGTTGAGAGAAGAGTGGTGAAAGAGTACAGCAGGTACCACCACCACCCCCTGCCGGAGCTTCGTGGAGCTTTTAGGTGTTTTCGCTCAATAAACACTCACAACACCCGGTCTGGGAATCGAAACTGCGATCCTACGACCGCGAGTCCGCTGCCCTAACCACTAGGCCATTGCGCCTCTATATGTATATATATAGATCATACTATGGATGACTAAATTACAACAGGTATATAGCCCATTGTTTATATTATAATGCATTGTTGTACCATTCAAAACTTTTTATTCTTTATATATATATATATATATATTTTAAGTTTCACTTCAGAGCTGCGGTCATGCTGATACACCGCCGTTTTGCTACACTGTTATTACTAAGAGCCTCCTCTACTATGTGGCACTTGATGAAGAATGGTGTTTGATATAGCTCCCCTCATTTGCACCTCTTGTCGTGGAGTAGGCTCATCTGGGACTCTCGACAAGAAGAGGTCCAGCTTTGATTTTTTAAAAAAACCCTACATCTACTTTGTGCAAGTTCCTCAGATTCTTTGGGAGAATATTAAAATGCTGTGGGCCCTTGAAACCCAGGCTGTTGCAGTAACTGGTCCTGAAGCGTGATGGCATTGCTGGGATCTTTGGCACTATGCAGTGTCGTCCCGTTCTGGCATTGGTGTAGCTTTCAATGCCAAAATTTGGCACAATTCCTTCCAGGATCTTCCTGATATATATTACTGCATACCTCTCCCGTCTTCTCTCCAGGGAGTAGAGTCTTAGCTGTTTCAACCTTTCCCTGTAGGAAACAAAACTGCAGTACCGTGAATTACTGACTGTGTAACTAGATAGCCGGAATAAGGATCACTACGCCTTGTCAATGTTTCAACTACTATAGTTTAATGCTTTTAAGAGACTAACAACAGCTATCGATAGAAACCGAAGCTACAATTGGAATAACTAACAGGGGACATAAACACACCAGCATCGGTTGTCAAGCGATATTGGGGGGACAAACACAGACACACAAACATATACACACGCACATACATATATATATATATACAACACATATACGACGGGCTTCTTTCAGTTTCCGCCTACTAAATCCACTCACAAGTCTTTGGTCGGCTCGATGCTACAGTAGAAGATACACTTGCCCATGGTGCCACGCAACACACACATATATATGGCATCGTACGACTTTACGGCCTAGACGTTTTCTATCTAAAACGGTTTTGCAGTCCAATGTTTGCTATTATTTATAGCGTTATGTGCTTCAAGATACTCTGTTGATAATATATATTATATATATATATATATATGTGTGTGTGTGTGTGTGTGTGTATTTTCTCTCCTTGTTTGTTTTTTCTGTGTCCCATTCTGTAGAAGAGCGTAGGCTCGAAACGTAAAAGACTTTTTCTATTCCTGAGCGTTATACAAATACATCTGTTTGTTTTGTACACACCTGTCTCGTCTTCTGTTTTTTTTCGTAAACCCCCCTATATAATATATATATTATATATATATAATATATATTATATATATAATATATATCGCATATAATTGTCTTCGTGCTTCTATCTACCTATCATACCCCTTTTGTGTTAATCTCCCTCTTTTTTTTAAGGTTTACTTTGCTCCCTATTCTACTCCCTACTCACGCTCTATCTCTCACTCATACTTCGCTCACTACCCCTCCTATTTACTCATTCAAACA
>NW_021828119.1:0-2500 GCF_006345805.1 Octopus sinensis
ACAATAATAATAATAATAATAATAATAATAATAACAATATAATAATAATAATAATAATAATAGTGGCTGAAGATATGTGCATCTCTGATCACGAGCAGAAGTAGTGGGGGAGCATCATAGCCATGTGTTGAGAGGGATTCTTTGGGGTTTGAATAGTTCACCTCTGGAAACATGGGTGGTTCTTTCAACATCCTTAAACAACCCTTATTCAGGGACCGTTTGAGCGGGATGGGCTACTCAACCTGAAGAAAATTCTAACTGGGCCCCACCTGCAAGGTCATGTGCTGTTTATCTTGATATGAGATCACCATGTCGCGCACATATGGTTGTGATGCATGTGCCTGGTGTACCTTTATCAGACGGGTAGTCATGATGGGTATATTGGGCTTCGTATATTTTACCCCAGTGTCACTTTGATGGCATGAACTGCTCTCTCACTCAATAATAATAATAATAATAATAATAATAATAATAATAATAATAACAATAATAATAATAATAATAATAATAAAATAATAATAATAATAATAATAATAATAAAATCTGAAAACAGAAACAATTCCTATCAAATCTGAAAACAGAAACAATTCCTATCATAGTAGGTACATTAGGCATGATAAAAAAATATTCAGACAAATACATAACAAAAACACCAGGACTTACAAACACATATAACATACAGAAAATTGCACTACTAGGCACTGCACACATCCTACGCAGAACACTTTCCATACAATAACCATCAGAGCATCACAACAAATCACAGCACGTACCCAAGGCACACAGAGCTGCGCTCGGTAGTGAAGTGAAAGCACGCTATAAAAATAAAACTACTGAATAATAATAATAATAATAATAATAATAATCTCCTTTACTATAAGCATAAGGCTTTAAATCGCCCCCAGTACTTCAGTGATACTTATTTCATCGACCACAAAACGATGAAAGGAGTCGACCACGGCGGCATAATAATAATAATAATAATAATAATAATAATAATAATAATAATAATAATAATAATAATGATGATGATGATGATGATGATAATAATCATGATGATGATGATGATGATAAGTAGAAAAGCACTCGGATAGCGCAGACCTCCGCCAAGCCAGCAGGAGCAGCACTACGACGACCACAACGACCACCACCACCACCACCACCACAACTATCCTACCACTATCATCACCACCACAACCACCACTCCCACCATATCACAATCACCACCACAACTATCCTACCACTATCATCACCACCACAACCACCACTCCCACCATATCACAATCACCACCACAACTATCCTACCACTATCATCACCACCACAACCACCACTCCCACCATATCACAATCACCACCACAACTACCCTACCACTATCATCACCACCACAACCACCACTCCCACCATATCACAATCACCACCACAACTATCCTACCACTATCATCACCACCACAACCACCACTCCCACCATATCACAATCACCACCACAACTACCCTACCACTATCATCACCACCACAACCACCACTCCCACCATATCACAATCACCACCACAACTATCCTACCACTATCATCACCACCACAACCACCACAACCACCACTCCCACCATATCACAATCACCACCACAACTATCCTACCACTCTCATCACCACCACAACCACCAACATCATCAGCAACATTATCATTGCTTCCACTTCAACCACACACACCACTATCAACGTTATTATGACGGTTACCTTGACAGTCACTTTTGTGTGTCCCAAAAAAGTGTATACTCACTTTAGCAGTTGATAACTCAATTGATGCTTTTTTTTTTCTTTCCGGATGAAACCCAGTGGAATTAATGATGGCAGATAGACTAAGCTTTTAATAAAGGGAATATATCCTAAAATGCTACTGAATGTGTGAAAACGCAGTTGAAGTACAAAGACAGTTTAGGAGGTAGTATCAAACAGATCCACCAACACGCAAATCTACATATATATATATAAAGCTGAAGTTGCTGTGTATAGCAGGTTTGGTAGCCTTCAACTAACACTATCTCCTCCGAGACCCTGCGGTGCAAGTTGACCAAAATTGAGAGTATGATAGAAGATGGCTTGCTCTTCCTTCCGTAGAAGAAAAAATTCAAATCGGACGATGTTAACACCAGAAATTATTTACATGAAAAAGGTGCTTTTTTTCTATGAAAATCCCTATTTTTTACGATTTTTTTACTGCTGTCTTGCCATTTTTCGGTGTATTTCAACCAGAAAAATGTTCATTAAAGAGAATAACAAGCTACATAATGCAAAATTTTTACTTTTTAAAAATTCTAATTCTAAAGGGTCGAAACAAACCCGAGCAACGCCGGGCGATACTGCTAGTTAATGATAAATTTGAAGTGGAACTGTTCAGAATGTTCACAAGAAGCGTTCCGGAAGACCACGAACATCGACAACCCCTACAAACCAAGAAGGAGTGCTAGAAACATATCGCCAATGTACAAGAAAATCTATGCGGC
>NW_021828119.1:5000-9018 GCF_006345805.1 Octopus sinensis
TGTTTTTACCCCCATACCTTCGTGGGCTATTTTGAGTAAGCACTATCTGAGAGAAATTTTCTTTAAGTATTAGAATTTGGCTAAAAAAATTTTTTTTTTTGGCTGCTATTTCTAATGAGTTCAGTATGTGGCAAAGTAATTTATTTTACTAAGCCCTTTATAAAATGTAATATTTTGAATTCGCCTTAAATGGTCCCTTTACATACTGAATACTTGGTGAAATTGATTAATAATTAATTAATTTTACCCTCAATGTTGAATTATGATATATATATATAATATATATATATATATATATATATAGTCATTATAAGGGGAAAAATTTTTTTTTTTTAATTTTCTAATATTCTTCAGACATATTGACGCAAATATATATATTTTTAACATTTAAGTCTTCTGTTGTTTTTTCACTCTTTACTATTTTATATGTATATATATATATATATATATATATATATATATATATATATATATATATATATATATATATATATATATAATATTATATATATATATATATATATATACATACATATATAAATACTTGGATGGAAAAGAAAGTTAATAACTACATGCACATATATATGTATATATATATACATACATACATGAGAGTATGTATATGTGTG
This sequence comes from Octopus sinensis, assembly GCF_006345805.1. NCBI lineage: Eukaryota > Metazoa > Mollusca > Cephalopoda > Octopoda > Octopodidae > Octopus > Octopus sinensis. The sequence goes on from NW_021828119.1 coordinate 5,630, forward strand.
TATCACTATATATCACTATATATATATATATATGAATTTATGTATGTGCGTGCGTGCATGCGTACGTGTGTGTGTGCGTGTGTGTGTGTGTGTGTTGTGTGTGTGTGTGTGTGTGTGTGTACCCAACGGATGAAAAGATGCTATCACAACAGCTGAGCACCGGTTAAGCGCTCGGGAAGTAGAAAGTTCTTAATCATGGTAAAACTAATACCGCAGAACAATATTTCGCTCCGAGAACTGTGCAGCTCAGACGTGTAATTAAAAGATTAAAGACGGACAGACATGAATATATAGCGTGATATCATTTATATCATTTCACAAAACTAAATTAAAATTACTGAAGCAAAAATATATTCTTAGGTTTTTTTTTTTTACGTCGATAGAATTAAGACTTCAATCGTTTTTTGTTTTGTTTTGTTTTGTTTTTTGTAGTACGGAGAAACTTGAAGCAAATAAAGCTATAAATAATAGTGGGTAACTATTGAGTTAGAACACTCTTTAGGTAAAGAGAGTTGATGACTGCCCAAATCTCACCGTTCCAAAAATAATTATTTCACGATAAATTCTTATGACGTCAACAGCATACAGTTTTTCCTGGTGTGGATAAGGTTTCTAAATGGATAGGAAATTTTCGAAGGATTACTTTACTCCAATGGTAGAATGTCTGACATGTATACAGAGGATATGGGTTCGTGTCCCTCGAACAGCCTTCGACTCTTTTTCTACACGAAGGGGTTTTTAATCTAACATTTTCATGCTGTTATTTATAGATTTGTCTGCTTCAAGTTTCCCCGTGCCAAAAAATTTCCTATCCCAAGCTATTTTTTGCTGGTGTTTCAAAAATTCAACGGTTAATTGACGTAATAATGTGCATAATAGAAATGGGTATATATATATATATATATAATACATAAATATAAGAGAGTTACCGTTAAGTGGTTAACTTTAGTGCTAAAAATAGCTCCTTATTCTAAGCCACCTAGTGTTAAACTGATGGTATTATTAAATTAATATCTAATTTTTCACCCTCATTTATGAATTTATAAATTTAATGATACTGCAGTAAATATTATATGCAGTATTCGTTTCCACTAAGCCTTACCATGCTTTTGGCGGGGAACCTAAATCACAACCATGTATGCAATCGATTGGACCGCATGGGTATTTGACGCTCGTGAGGGTCTAATAAATTGTATCGAAGACAAATGCTGATGATGATTTATAGATAAATATGTGAGTATAATTGCATATTATATTGATAAAGAAACAATTGTTCAGCATTAATCTATCTTTTCGTTGTATTTCACTTTCCTTACGATGAAGGTAATGTTATTTCTTTGTGGAAACAACTTCGGTGGCTATACCAGAATAAGGAGCTATTTTTAGCACTAGAGTTAACCACTTAACGGTAACTCTCTTATATTTATGTATAAATTTGTATTGTCTCCCTGGTTTTTATGTTCTAAGCCACTTGGTGTTAAACTGATGGTATTATTAAATTAATATCTAATTTTTCACCCTCATTTATGAATGTGTATATATATATATATATTCTATTATATTATATTATATTATAATAATAATATACATACGTATATAATTATATTAAGGGTGTAAGGACGAAAAGTACCTATCTTCAGCACGAGACCTTCAAAATGCTACCAAAAACTCCTGATAAATATACCCATGTCTGAAAGCGGGCTAGTGAAAGAATATTAAAAAAGACCTCACGTTAATTATGAATTGGTTCCAATATCTGGATTAAAACCATAAACAAGCTTTTTCCTTCGTCAACACAAAACACGGGAAATATAACTACAAATAATTGTACATACCGCCCAAAGCAAGTTCACACGTCTACATACAAATATTTGCACTTATAGAGCCAAGATAAGTCAATTTTAAATCCCCTCACGACAGCCACGAGTATATTATAAGATTAGCCATGTCTCGGCACATCAAGATTTTCGCCCTTGCTCCCTTAATATAATTATATACATATGTATATTATTATTAATTTAATGCATAAATTGCCTAGAATGCTCACTACCTGATAAAAAACATTAACGTGATTTTTATCCTATTATATATATATTACTAACTTGCCAATTTATTTCACGAGATTGAAGCTGACGGCTGTAACAGCACTTTGTATGTATAATGTATATATTCAGTTAGACATATAAATAGATAGATAGATAGATAGATAGATAGATAGATAGATAGATAGATAGATAGATAGATAGATAGATAGATAGATAGATAGATAGATAGATAGATAGATAGATAGATGATGATGGATCGATGGATGGATGGATGGATAGATAGATAGATAGATAGATAGATAGATAGATAGATAGATGATGGATGGATGGATGGATGGATAGATAGATAGATAGATAGATAGATAGATAGATAGATAGATAGATAGATAGATGTATAGATAGATGTATAGATGGATGGATAGATAGATAGATAGATAGATAGATAGATAGATAGATAGATAGATAGATAGATAGATAGATAGATAGATAGATAGATAGATAGATAGATAGATAGATAGATAGATAAATAGATAGATAGACAGAGACTTGTTGAATAAAGTGAGTTTCTTTGGATTCTTAAGTCTCTAATGCTGCTTACAAACACTTGAACATTGCACGACCTCAATCTAATGACAGAATTTACAAGAAGTGGGGTCCAAATTGCCCTCAAATTTCGCGCAGTCTTCTTAGAAAAGAGAGACACCTTGGATTAAGTGTTATATATATATGCGGTCATTGCGTCTCTGTATACATTTGTGACTGTCAAGGCTGGAATGCTTATAATCATAAGGTCTACTGATCTACGCTGACCTGAAGCTATGTAACAACAATACTCTCAGAATTGCCCAACCTCAGTCCATTTGCGTACAAAATCGGTCATCTGGAGCCTATGTAAGAAATCGATATATTCTTTCGTGAATTATTCGATTCGCTCTCAACTACAGTGTCTTAGGTATCCTCTATTAGACACTGAGGAATCAATATCGAAGATTACGTTTTGTGAGAATCAAAAATGTAGAAATATTCAGAATAAAATGAAACACTATACAAGTAATTCATCTCACTCGAAATTAAACTCTTAAATAAATGCGAGAAAGATGTTTATCGAGGAGATTAAGTAATATAACCGATATAGGATACTGACATACATGCAGAATCATTAATTCTAGCAACCATTTATTTTTATGCTATTTTCAATTCCAACCGATATGTCAGGCGCCTCTTCTTCTTCACGGCATAAAATTCATTGCATTTTTTTTTTTTTTCACTCTTGTGTGATTAAATACTGACACAAAACTCCACCAGTTTCTTTCGTATTTTATTAATTTACTAATATATTCACCC
>NW_021828120.1:0-9152 GCF_006345805.1 Octopus sinensis
TAATGCATCGGTAACAGCTATAGAACGATCCATAATAACGTTCACTTAAATTAATAACTTTTACGCTACATGAAAAATAGTACAATAAAATAAATTCAATATTATGATACAAAAACAACAAGAAAAACAAAAGAAAAGAATTACATAAACAGAACAACAAAAAAAGCAACAGGTAAAATTAAAAACAAATACAACAAATGAAGAACTATAATAAAAATAGCTAAAGACAACAAGAAATAAGAAAATGCATAAATTAATGAAACGGAAAATTAAAAACTGGTGAGATATTTTTCTCACTCTTTTTTGTTCCGGAAGCTGAATTCGAATGCTTTTCATGTTTTGGAACGCCATTTTGTTTTAAATTTATTTTTTAGCGTGTAATAGTTTTGGTCAAAAAGAGTAATTTAATACATGAGATTATTATTTTTTTTATTTATTTTATCACCAATTCTGCCCTGATTGATTTAAAGTGCTGATCGAATAACTTTAAACAAAAAATGATGAAAGAAACTAAATGATAGAAAATATATGAAATAATGCTGAGTTCAAAAGGATTCCAACCGTGACCGTCTCACCATATTTGTCCAAACTCTATCTTAATCTAGAAATTATCTAATCCATCTTTACGTTCACTAAGATGATGGGTGTATTATGAGATTACTGAATATCAAGAATCTCGGGGCTGTGTTCAAGAACGATTGGAGGCAGGAAGTTTTATTGGACACTAAATGCTGGTACTGGCACAGAATTCGCCAACTCCAGCATTCCATCTTCAGAAAAGGAGAGATTGGTTTACCCCACCACTTTGCTACTTCAATTAGGTTTTCAGGGATATCCTCAACAGTTGTATAAATGTTAGGAAATAACAGAGAGTACAATCGCGAATACACGCGACCGAAATGGGGTTCGCCTGAAGGGTTTCTGGAGTGATGTTACGCGACAGTGTGCATAACTCGGAGATCAAGAACGAAGGACACCTTCCATGTCGAGTCGCTACTTCTCCACATTGAGCGGTCACAGTTTCGGTACTTCGGACATGTGATAACAAGACGGGATCTTCAAGACGATCCAAAGGTGACAGTGACTTGGATGTTATAGCTTTCCAGATAACGAAACTCGTATAACAAAACTTCGTATACATAATCAAACTTCTCCTTTTATATATGTATACACTTACATGTATCTATGTACTCATGCATGTTATGTATATATGTATATATATATATATATATATATATCAGAGGCGATGGCAGGCATCGCTCTTCCAGTCGGTCTCCTCTGCATAACGACTGGGAGAGCAATGCCTCTCATCGCCACAGATGGAGGAAGCAGGTTAAGGAGGGGGGTCAACATCTTTAATCCTCATGAAGTATTTAAGCGTATTGCTCGAAGGCGCTCTGGTAGCGTAGTGAATGGGGAAGGCTTGGCTTGTAATATTTGCTGTGGTGTATTCTTGTCCAGAGCAGGGTTCTTTAGCCACCAACGGAGCCGCAAATTCAAACGGTAAGTTGTCCTTAGTGCGCACAATGTTGCTAAAGGACATCAATATTTTCCCTCGGTCACGGATGTATATATATATATTTTTATATATATATGTATATATGAAGAGAGCGAGTGAGGGGGAGACGCACAGACAGGTGCAAGTATGTATTAGAAAATGGCGTCGCACATGTAAAGAACTCAGATTCCGCGTTCTATGTGTAACATTTAAAAAAAAATCAGAATCGTTTTAGTCCATTCTTATCCATGGTGCTAAAGAATCGGATTAATATTGTTACATTGTACATTTTATATTATAACTTAAACAATACTTTCTCGTTTACATGTTAACATATAATGGAGATTGGGAAGCATTATATATGTAATTTTTTGCAGTATCCAAAACATAAGTATTATAAATGCAGCGAATGAATAGAAGGAAAATATTTGGATTTTTTTTCGTTTTATGTGCTTTTTTGTTAATAGTTCCATGAATATCAGTGAATAGTTAGAGGATCCCCCATTTGCTGGTTTAAATAGAATTTAGTTTCGAGAGAGTAAAAAAAAATTAAATGTGTTTGTTAATGCGCGTAAAATATAATGCTGAATATCATAAAACGTTATTTTCGGTTTTAATCTATGATCTGATTTTCTTTTATAAATATATAATAATTTTCATCTACTTAAAAGTTTTAATGCTTCGTGCTTTTATTTAGGCATGGATAAGTCAAACTGACAACCATATCTATATTCTATATATATTATATATATATATATAGCGTTCATAATTGACTACGCATCTGGCTCCGCCAAATCTTTTCTTTTCACGTAAATCCTGCTACTAAAACAAATAAAAATTCCAACAATGATCAACCATTCTTAGAATACGAAAATGGTAAAACGAAAGCAAGAAACACGCAAGCATATACAAATAATAGAAAACGAATATAAACCAATAAGAACGAATTATGGAATGCGAGAAATACTAATTTAGACAAAATTAAAACAAAAAAAAAGAATGAGATATAAATGAAAAACCATACACGATTTACATTTAAAAGAAGCAACATTTTCCTTTTAACGACGAGACGTTTTGGTTCTTAAAAATTCTTGCAGAAATAATTATACTGGTTCTTGGTTTTGAAACTTTGTTTTGTGGAATGGATGAGGACCACAGCATCACTGTCTTGTATTTGCGTAAGCTCATGGTATATCAGATTTGCGTGGTGTGCAATAAAGGTTATATCATGCAAGATGCTACTATCACAGTCAGTTAGACAATTCTCATTATGTAGATACTTGCAAACATACTAACACACATATAGGAGTAATTATATATATATGTATGTGTGTAGTATACATACATACGTATATATGTATTATGTATACTCACACACACGCACATATATATATGTATATATATGTATAGCATATATAATACATATATATGTATATATATCTATATATAATATATATATATATATATAGATAGATATTATATATAGATTATATATAGATATGTATATATATATGTATCTATCTTATATCTATATGTACATATAAATGTATATATAGATATGTATATGTATATATAATATGTATATATATATATATATATATATATATGTGTGTTGTGTGTGTGTGGTGTTATATGTATATGGATTTATATGTATATATATCCAATCTCGTGTAAGCGTTTGATATATTCGAGCCAATCAACAAAATTATATTACTATATTCTGTAATCACTAAAAAATTCCAGAAAATGATAAAATAAAAACACACAAAAATTTATTTCTAATTAGCTAGTTAACTATTCTAACGCTCCCTTTACTATTCTTTTTCATGTAGACAGTATTTGGAAATAATTATGTGTCTACCATTTTTCCTTATAAATATTCAATTCTTCATTTTACTCACGCTTAAAATTTCATGTGTTCTCTTTGATTGTTTCATCAATACCTGAGATTGTACGCTGATGTGAACTGGTCACTGACACGGTGGAAGTACACCGAAGCGTGTCAAAAGTTGACAAGAGTTTGCTTTAATTATTAAGATGACATTGGTCGTCGACCTTATATGAGATTGTTAAAAAAAATGTCCGATGCGCAAAACTATTATCGAAGAACATATGTTTTTGTGATGGCAATACTCCGATTTATTTTTGTCGTTTACTTCTGTAATCATAGGCCTTTGACCATACTGTAGCAGCACCTTGAAAGGGCTCTTCGTAAATTTAGTATTTATTCTGCGGGTCTCCTTAGCCGAAGCCATGAAAGAATAGACGAACAATCACCAATTGTCAAGCATTTGCGGAGTCTCAATATTAAGCGCAATGAGATCCAGTAAATATCTACTATATATTATATATATAGCAGATATATCGACCAGGTTATCAGATGTTGCTACACATCGCTGGTCACAATGCGCTTCGCATTTCTTTTTGCCTTCAAATGACGCCACCCCGCTGGCTAAGGTAGCAGGCCAACAGAAGAAAGAGTGAGAGAAAGTTATGGCGAAAGAGTACAGCAGGGATCGCCAACATCCTCTGCCGGAGCCTCGTGGAGCTTTAGATGTTTTCGCTCAATAAACACTCACAACGCCCGGTCTGGGAATCGAAACCGCGATCCTACAACCGCGAGTCCGCTGCCCTAACCACTGGGTCATTGCGCCTCCACATATATATATATATATATATATATATATATATATATATATATATATTATATATATATAGTGTATCTCATATATATATAATAATATATATATATATATATAAGGATGCATACATAGATGCAAATCTATATAGAACTGGCTTCCACTCGATTTAAACCCACCAAATTTATTAGTGGCCTATTCGTTGGCCTCGGCTGGTCTTATGAGGGATTGAACCTGAAATTAGGTGGCTGGTAAGCGAGCCTCTTAACCGCACAGCCGACACTGCACCTATATTAACTATAACATAATTGATACAATGTCATGTGCACGCCATTATATTTCATCCTATGAAAATGCTTCAGGTGGCGAGTTCAAGAGCTTTTCGAACTAGACACCACCAAACTCAGGACCACTCTAGTTCATGGCGATAGTTATGGGACAAATAGCTTTAGTCACATGAATCTAAACTATTGTAGTTAAAACATACAGCATTTAGAAAAATGTCTAATCCCCAGACGTGTGTCCCACAGACTCACAGGTGTGTGAATAATCTCCGGTGTCATGTGAACTAAGTTCTCTTGTTTAAAGGTGAAATACTCACTTTAAACTCGGTAGGACAGAAGACTAAAAGTCTAATGTCCTGTTGTATCGGCGGAAATCAAAAGGAAACAATAGCTCTATATTTCCCAAGTAAAAAGAATAATCAATCTTCATTTTTTGGGAACGACAACTGTGGGCGTTGCATATAAAGAGCAATAGATATATCATTATAATGAGCAGTGCGACTTTCTAGTCTGTATTATGCAAATACCAACGTGTCTGCATCAGCAGGCCCGAATTGTATAACGAAGATTCTATGCTCTGATCATCTAAGTTCTGAAATCAAATCCATCCTCTCAGGGTCGATAAAGTAAGTATCAGTTCGGCACTGGAGTCGATCAGATCCACTAGGATCCGTCCCCAAGTTTTTCAGGCCTTGTACCTAGAGTAGAAAGTATTTATATATTACTCGTTTCATCCATTAGGCTACGCCCATGCTGGGGCACAGCCTTGTAGAATCTTTTGTTGAATGAATCGCGTCCAGTACCTATTGTATTTATGTAATCCTGGTACTTAATCGGCCTCTTTTGTCAAACTGGTATATTAAAGTGTCGTAAGCACACCGACACCGGTTGTCACCCGTTGGTGGGGTACAAACTCAGACACAAAGACATGTACACGAACACACACACACATACACACCGATAAATATATACGACACACTCCTTTCAGTTACCGCCCACTAAATCCGCTTACAAATCTTTGGTGAGCCCAAGGGTGTAGTAGAAGAACCCAGGACCATGCAGTTGGGAAGCAAGGTTCTCAACACAAAAAGCACCTGCTTTATTATTATTATTATTATTATTATTATTATTATTATTATTATTATTATTATTATTATTATTATTATTATTATTATTATTATTATTATTATTATTATTATTATTATTATTATTGAGTGAGAGAGCAGTGCATGCCATAAAAGAGATATACGAAGCCCAGTATACCCATCGTGGCTACCCGTTTGATAAGGGTACACCAGGCACATGTATCACAACCAAATGTGTGCGACATGGTGATCTTATATCAAGATAAACAGCATATGACCTAGCAGGTGGGGCCCAGTTAGAATTTTCTTCTGGTCGAGTAACCCATCCCACTCAAGAGGTCTCTTAATAAGGGTTGTTTAAGGATGTTGAACGAAACACCCGTGTTTCCAGAGGTGAATTATTCAAACCCCAAAGAATCCCTCTCAGCACATGGCCATGATGCTCCCCCACTACCTTTCATGATCAGAGACGCATATATCGTCAGCCACTAAGAGACATGCTCAACTGGTTAAGGTCAAACAGCTGACAAGCAAATGTGTGGTATTGAGCAGAATATTTGCTGCAGCCCATCTTTTATACCAAGACAAAACATTATTATTATTATTATTATTATTATTATTATTATTATTATTATTATCTTCATTAAGGTGGTAGGATCGCTACCGCACCGGGCAAAATGCTTGACGCCATTTTCGTTCGAGTTCAATTTCAGCCGAAGCCGAGTTTACTTTTCATCCTTTCGGAGTAAATAAAATCTATACCAGTCTTATACTGGGATCGATGTAATCGACTACCCCACCACCCTCGCCTCCAAATTTCAGAGTCTGTGTCTTTTATAGTAGAAAGGACTTCTACTACTACTACTACTACTACTACTACTACTACTGTCTGCTGCTGACGCTGCTACAACTACGACTACTACTACTACCACTGCCACAACATCACTCCTACTACTACTACTACGACTACTACCACTGTTGCTACTACTACTACTACTACTACTACTGCTGCTGCTGCTGCTGCTGCTACTACTACTATCACTACCACCACCACCACCACTACTACTACTACCACTACTACTACTGCAAATATTACTGTAGCAACGCTGTGATCGTATGACATAGCAAACAGATAATTACCAGCAATTAGGCATCAAAATTAATCACGCTCGTCTTTAAAAGGAAACGTTAAAAAAAAAACTATGGAAGAAAAAAAACACATGGAATTCTGTGATAAAATACAAAAAAAAAACAAAGTACACAAATATATAAAAGACGACATCGAATAAAATGAAAAACACTAAGGTTCCGTTTGTCGATCGTGCTGTGTAATGTTTGGTTAATGATGTTAGTTAAGCGTACATTGATATGAAAGTTAATGTGAGTTTAGTGGTGTATGATGAGCAACTGTGTATTGAGCCTGAACTTCCTCTTGTGGCAATGGCGCTGGAATCTGAAATATAGCAAATAGACGGAATACATGCAATATATTTGGTTAGAGAGAGAGTGATAGGTAGGTAGGTAGGTAGGTAGGTAGATAGATAGATAGATAGATAGATAGATAGATAGATAGATAGATAGATAGATAGATAGATAGATAGACTAACAGGCAGAGAGGCAGACAGGCAGATAGATAGATAGACAGAGAGATAGATAGATAGATAGATAGATAGATAGATAGATAGATAGATAGATAGATAGATAGATAGATAGACAGATAGATAGGCAGGTAGGTAGGTAGATAGATAGATAGATAGATAGATAGATAGATAGATAGATAGATAGATAGATAGATAGATAGATAGATAGATAGATAGATAGATAGATAGATAGATAGATAGATAGATAGATAGATAGATAGATAGATAGATAGATAGATATGTTTCTTTATTAGCCACACAGGGGACAAATTACCAAGTAGAGCTTTTCTTTTGGGGAAGAAAAAATAAAATAAAATAAAAATAAAAATAAAAAATAAAAAGGATGGTAGGTTTTCTATCAAAAAGAGAGAAAAAATATATGTATGCATATAAAACTCATATATGTGTGAATGTATTTATAAGAATATATATATAATTGAACGACACTTCGGTGATGAAGTTCGTTGAAACACAATCACGTTATATTGTCAAAGCTGCTCTTTGTCTCCTGCAAAAAAAAAAGCAGATCATCTGGTTTTTAAAGAAATTTTGTGTCAAGCGGTTAATAATGGATTAGTAGAAATTATGTGTTTTACTGATGCAGAGGCGTTTGCAATTGTAGTTACTAGTTTCTACAGATTATGTAATAGCAAGGAAAATTCAAATTAATATCGTATATTATTTCGAGCAAATTTAAAACTGTTTTTATTCTAAATTTATGGAGCTGACCTATACGTATGCTTGCTCTAATCCTTTTGTCATTTATGTGTGTATCCGTGAGTATGTGTGTCTATGTATGTGTATGTTTGTGTGTGTGTGACTGTTTGTGAGTGTGTGTTTGCCTCACTGCCTGGCTGTATGTATTTGGCTAGGTAGATATAATATATACAGTGTAATATATACTATGATATACATATATATATGAAAACCGTATTATATTCTGGTACCATATTCATCTGAATCGCTTTCTCTCTCTTTCTCTCTGTCTCTCTCTCTCTCTCTCCTCTCTCTCTATCTATCTATCTATCTATAAATATATATATATACGCATAGATAGAGTGAGAGAGAGAAATAGAAAGCGATTCAGATGAATATGGTACAAGAATTTAATACGGTATTATCCATACAATTTCAAAATAAGGTGATTAAAATCAAAAGCAACAAGGATATCCATAGATAATGCAGTACGATTGTTTCAAGCAACTCAATTTAATTGATCAATGCAACCATTACCTCAATTTAAATGCAGAGCAACCATCAGCTGCATAAAGACAGAATTTAATTAAATTAAAACAGATTGACACATTAGTATAATTATACCTAAAATCTCCAAGAAGGTAAGGAGATAGACAAAGAACATGCTTCCTTCACTTCAGCTTAGAAGCTACTAGGAAGAAAGACTTATTACAGATTTTGCTTGTCACTGTTTTATAAACTAGTCTTATGAACTAGTTTTATTTCAGTCAAGACTGATACGTGGTATTTGTTAAAAGAATATTTATGTTAAAAGAACATTCTAATTATATGCTAATTTTAAATCAAGAGGTATAATATCAGTTTTAAAAGTTAGTGTTACACCGACTCCCTCGGCCCTATTCTTAACAGACACTGCTCCTTGTTCTCTCAGTCTTAAGAGATTTGATAAAACTAGTGTATAAAACAATGACAAGCAAAATCTGTAACAAGTCTTTCTTCCTGATACGTTTGTAGCTTCTAAGCTGAAGCGAAGGCAGCATGTTCTTTGTCTATCTCCTTACCTTCTTGGAGATTTCAAGTAAAATTATATTATGTCTATCTGTTTTAATTTAATTAAATTCTATGTCATTATACAGCTGAGGGGTTTGCTCTGCATTTAAGTTGATGTAATGGTTGCATTGTTCAATTAAATAGAGTTACTTGAAACGATCGTACTATATTACCTCTGGATATCCTTCTGGCTTAATTTGATTTTAAACACATTATTTCAAATGGTAACACACAACACACACCACACACACACACCACAG
>NW_021828121.1:0-8885 GCF_006345805.1 Octopus sinensis
AGGAAATCGGTCCCTCTCTCTTTCTTTTTGATATGTGTTTGTTAGTCCGAATTTAATCTTTATATCTACAAGAGTCATTACAGGCCAGATTAGGCTGGTATCGACTTTAATTTTCATGTTTCTGTAGTTGATAAAATAAGTACCGGCCAGGTACTGGAATTGCTGACAAAGGTTCTACCCACATCTAATACATCTCGCCTTGTGCATATATTACAAATCACAATACCGCCACCACCATCACCACCACCACCACCACCAACAACAACAACAACAACAACATCAACATCAACAATAACTACTACTACTACTACTACTGTTGCTGCTGCTCAGTCACACAACCATTTAGTATTGTTCGTGTTACATTCTTGGTATTAATTTTAAAATTTCCATCGAAACCATTTTTTCTTTCAATTAGTCAGCTTCCTTCCTTCCTCTCTCCCTTCCTTCCTTCCTTCCTTCTCTTTATTTCCTTTCTCTCTTTCTTTCTTTCTTTCTTCCTTTTTATTGACATTCATCAGGTCATTGACGAATCTTGTAGTAGCTGTACGTTAAAAAAAAAAAAAAAAAAAGAAAAAGGATACTTGAGATGCACATGTAGTGAAGTTACTGAATTGGCTCTCCCCTAAAAAGCAAAGCGTTCATTGCTGTTGTTATTCTGAATTGTTTCCATTCTTCAAAATCTTGTTGAAACAAAATGGAGGTTGAATGCACGATGGATGGATTGATAGTGCATGCAACGTGGGGAAAGGAAGAAATTATCACTTCATAGCTGGTTGCACTATAACAGATGTTTTACGCCGACCAAAAAACTGTGATTGACTGTGAGAGGAGGAGGAGAAAAAAAAAAAAGGAAAGATATATGGGGAGAGATAGGAAATGGAAAGAGTTTGAGAGAAAGAGAGGGGAGAAAGATAAAATAGAAAAAATAGGACCTTTTTATAATCTTTTTTGACAATCAATTTACCAAACACACAAAAGACAAGATTAAACAAATCTGTCTTGGTTTCAATGGTCTTCCGATCGTAAAATCAGAGTTTAGTGGTGTTTTATATGTAAGGGCATTGAGTAACATATTTTGTAAAAAATAATGTGAGCAATTAATGTAGTCGAATAGTTGTTGTTATTGAGTAGTAAAATAATCTTTTAGGTTAATCACTGACCAATCAATAAACAGTGGCGATCGACTGTTTATCGATTTGGCGCTCAGAAATGGGAATAGAAATAAAAACGTTGTGTTGACGAAGGAAAACACCTTTGATCCTCCGGCTTTTGTAAATATGAAACATTTAGTCATCGTTTCAGAAAAGATATTTTCTGCTGAGTACAAAAAATGTCAATTAGATGTAGTTTTTGAAAAAAATATTTATGTTCTGTCTTTTTGATTTTTTTTGTTTGTTTTTGTTTTGTTTTTTGGTTCAAACTTCATGTATAAAAGTTAAATACTATTACATATGAAGGATAGAGGGAAAGGGAAGACGAACTGGGGAGTTAAGCTGAAAAATTTCTATTGCATCAAATAAAAGAATAATCCATGTGTGTCAAATGTTAAAATCGAAGAAGCTAATCAAAGTGCGTAACCATTTTGCAATTTGGAAAAATATCTATTTTAGATTCAGACGCTCAAACACATACTTTCTATATCTTTCTTATTCACATCTGCACGCAAACATATATACACGCGTATATGTGCAACTGTATACAGAGAAACACGTATCCGTTGAAGAATTACACACATACATATGTAGACGCACACATACACGCATGTATATTATTATGTTCGAATAATCTCTCACTGCTCCGAGTTATACTCGGGGGAGTATAAAATCTTCAGGCGGGTATTGAGTATCATAACTTCCTCAAGGCTCTGAGCACCCACAATAAAACTCAGTAGCAAGAGACCGACTATATTGTGTATTCATTTTCCCCAGAGTCATCAGTTAACGCGCATATGTTGCGTGTGCGTGTGTGTAGGGTTAGGTGTGGATTATAGTCGCAGGTGTGACTGTGTGGTAAGAAGTTTGCTTCTCAACAACATGGTTCCGGGTCCAATTCCACTCGAGCAAGTGTCTTCTACTATAGCCTCGGGTCGGCCAAAGTCTTGTGAGTGGATTTGGCAAAGGCGGCGAGCTGGCAGAAACGTTTGCACGCTGGGCGAAATGCTTGGCGGTATTTCGTCTGCCGTTACGCTCTGAGTTCAAATTCCGCCGAGTTCGACTTTGCCTCTCATCCTTTCGGGGTCGATAAATAAAGTACCAGTTACGCACTGGGGTCGATGTAATCGACTTAATCCGTTTGTCTGTCCGTGTTTGTCCCCTCTGTGTTTATCCCCTTGTGGGTAGTAAAGAAATAGAAATAGGTATTTCGTCTGCCGTTACGCTCTGAGTTCAAATTCCACCGAGGTCGACTTTACCTTTCATCATTTCGAGCTCGATAAATTAAGTACCAGTTACGCACTGGGGTCGATGTAATCGAATTATGCCCCCTCCCCCGAAACTGCTGACATTGTGCCAAACTTTGAAACCGGTATTACTCTCTGAACTGACTTGCTTGTTCATATAAAATGCGGAGAAGAGATCGTCAAAGACCCTACGCCGCCCGACCATTATAAATACTGTACGTTTCCTTTCTGAGACCTCCTTCGGTCACCACACTGACTATGGGATTGCACCTAGAAAGTTAGTTACCCACCCAGGCACAAGTCCGGGCAATGTTGTTTATGGAAGACCAGCAGCCGCCCATGCATACCGGCCTCCACTCTCCACGCCACCAGTGTTATCCAAGGGAAAGGCAAGGGCCAATACAGCTTGGCATCTGTGACATCGCAACTCATTTCTACAACTGAGTGAAATGGAGCAATGTGAAATAAAGTGTCTTGCTCAAGAACACAAAACGCAGCCCGGTCCGGGATTCGAGCTCACAACCTCACGATCGTAAGCTCAACGCTCTAACCACTAAGCTATGCGCCTTCACTATTTCCTTTCAACTAAAGGCACAAGGCCTATAAGCACTGTCCATATATAAGTACATATATGGATATATATATATATATGTGTGTGTGTGTGTGTGTATATATATATGTATGTATATATGTATGTATGTATATATTCACACACATATATGTATCTGTGTTATGTGTGTGTGTGTGCAGATATGTACGTATAAACCGTTAATTAAAATAACACATGCAACAGATTTCAAACTGCACTTACGTCTCTCGACGTACTAAAACGTCTGATCTCCCAGCTAGCCACACCAATTACGTAACCTAGTTCCAGACTATTAGCCATTTTTTCTTATGATTTTTTTTTTCTTGCCCATATTTTCTTAACAATGCTACTTATATCAATCTTTCGCTCACCTCTGACCATTAAAGAGGATCGGGGGTCACCGTGTTCGTGGTCGTCATCGCCGTCATCATCATCATCATCACCATCATCATCATCATCATCATCGTCGTCGTCGTCGTTACCACCACCACAATCATAATCATCATCATAATCAGCATCATCATCGTCATCCCCACCACCACCACCACCACCACCGCTGCCGCCATCATCACCACCACCACCACCACCATCATCATCATCATCATCATCATCGTCGTCGTCGTCGTGTGACTCGACATGAGTGTGGCCGCCATCATTAATAACCTCCAGCCTCCTACTTTCCTCGTCATGTTCTTCCTCACTGTTAACACAACTACAACACCACTACCACTTCCTCCCCCCCCCCACCTCATCCCACCACGTATTACTCCCCCTCATCCTCCTCTTTCTCCACCTTCTCTCATTCCCCCTCCTCCTCCACCTCCTCTGTTTCCCCTCCTCCTCCTTTTCGTCCTCGTCCTCATCATCATCACCGCCGCCACCGGTACCATCGCCGCCGCCGCCGCCGCCAGCAAAACCAAGAGCACTGTTAGCTAGTGTTCGTTATATTTCTGGCAGAATCGTTTAGCACGTTGAAGAAAAATATATTTAGCGATATTTCTTCCAATTTTTTACCTTTCGAGTTCAAACTCCACTCAGTTCGTCATTCCGATCGTAAAATCAGAGTTTAGTGGTGTTTTATATGTAAGGGCATTGAGTAACATATTTTGAAAAAATAATGTGAGCAATTAATGTAGTCGAATAGTTGTTGTTATTGAGTAGTAAAATAATCTTTTAGGTTAACCACTGACCAATCAATAAACAGTGGCGATCGACTGTTTATCGATTTGGCGCTCAGAAATGGGAATAGATAAAATAAAGTTCCCAGTTTCGCACTGAGTTCGGTGTGATGGACGAGCACTACCTTCATAAGGTTTTCAGGTTTTGCGCCAATAACAGAAAGAATTATATTTTTGATGTGTTATAAAAGCGTATAACTATTGGTGATTATGTAAAACCGGAGCTTATATGTGCCAAATCATAAACAAATCATAAACAACGGCCATTTCACGTTGAAAGCACCGGTCTCGTCCGATCACCGAAGTTAAGCAACGTCAAGCCTAGTTAGTACTTAGATGGGTGACCTCTTGGGTAACCTAGGTGCTGTAAGCGACACACATTTTATAGGCGCAGGAGTGGGAGTGTGGTAAGTAGCTTGCTTACCAACCACATGGTCATAGGTTCAGTCCTACGGCGTGCCACGTTGGGCAAGTGTCTTCTACTATAGCCTCGGACCGACCAAATCCTTGTGAGTGGATTTGGAAGACGGAAACTGGAAGAAGTCCGTCGTATATGTATATATTATATATATGTGTGTTTGTGTGTCTGTGTTTGTCCCCCCAACATCGCTTGACAACCGATGCTGGTGTGTTTATGTCTCCGTAACTAAGCGGTTCGGCAAAAGAGATCAAGAGAATAAGTACTAATCTTAACGATAATAAGCTCTGGGGTCGATTTGCTCGACTAAAAGCGGTGCTCCAGCATGACCGCACTCAAATGACTGAAACAAGTAAAAGAATATAAGAATAAAAGAACAACGAAATCGATCTGGATAGCAATAATTCGATCGTGTTGGCCACGATAATCATGACAGAAAGAGTTATAAGTTTTATATTCATCTTTATTTCAGCATCCATTTTATCGTATCATAAATTTAACGGATGGAGGTGTACCTATATAACCTGGTCACATTATTCACATAACCTAGTACTTTATGGTATATTGTACTGTTTCCTCTCTGGCATAATCCCGCTTCATTATTCGATCTTGTTTGTGCTCGCCTGTTAGTTATTCACACACACACACACGTCATACAAACGCTTATGCAAGCACATACGCGCGCACTCGGTGGCACGTATACACACACGCATAAAAACATGCATAATCTGTGTGTGCATATACATGCATGCACACATGTCACATGTTCACACATATAGATACATACGTAATACACACACACACACACACCATACACACACACCATATATATATTATATATTAATATATATTATATAAATTACATACATATATATATACATATATAACTATATGTATGTATATATATATATATATATTTACATACATATATCTATATATATATTAGTATGTATAATAGATAATATATACATACATATATATATATATATATATATACTTGCATATATTTATGTATATTACATGCATATATTTATATACATATATATATATATATACATATAATATATACACATATATATTATTTACATAACATATATATATATATACCTATATACATATATATATGTATATATACATGTATATATATACATATATATATATACACACACACACACACACACATCTGTGTATATGTATGTATAATTGCATACAAGCCATACTTAATTAGAGGGTGTCGACTGTAACACCCTCTCGCTGAAGAAGTTAAAGAAACCTTTTATTCGTTTCTTACGTTCATTTTGTTGGTTTTGTATTTTCGCTATTTCAACATGCCCGCCTCTTTGCATTTTTCTTGGCGTTGTGTTTAAATATTCATCCGTCTTATTCTTCTATATTAGAAGAACTCATTTGACCTGAAGTAGCAGCGAGCCGGAACAGTCTATAGACAAGTAGAATGAGTAAGCCATTTCTTTTAATAAGATGGGTTGACCGTTTTCGTTTTTGGTTTTTTTCTTTTTATTTTGTCTTCGCTCTTTTTGCTTTATTCTTAATTCTTCCCTTCTGTAACTACCGCAAGAGGTCGGTTTTGTTTTTTTTATAGAATTTTCGCTAGACTTAGACGGAGTTTTGTTCTTATGACTCATTGCACATTTGACATGCATTTTGTATTTCTATGCAACACCCTTTCGAATGTAATGTAACGCTGAAAAAAAAGAGAAAAACTATTGTCATAGAAAAATGCGTTTATCCGGTTATGTTATTAAACGTTCATGTCCGCTATTTAATTCTTATATTACCTTTCCTTGTGTCCCAATGAGCTCTTTACCACGACAAATTAATAAAAAAAATAAATAATGAAAATTAAAAAGAAAGCAATATGGTGAGAGCGTGACACAAATATATAGTTAGTGATTTAGCTATTATTACTTATTTCTTTTTTGCCCACAAGGGGCTAAACATAGAGGGAACAAACAAGGACAGGCTAACGGATTAAGTGCGTAACTGGTACTTATTTAATCGACCTCGAAAGGATGAAAGGCAAAGTCGACCTCGGTGGAATTTGAACTGAGAACATAACGGCGAGACGAAATACTTATTTCTGTACTACCCACAGGGGCTAAACACAGGGGGGGACAAACAAGGACAGACAAACGGATTACTTAATTTATCGACCCCGAAAAAATGAAAGGCAAAGTCAACCTCGGTGGAATTTGAACTCAGAACGTAGCGGCAGACGAAATACTGCTAAACATTTCGCCCGGCGTGCTAACGTTTCTGCCAGCTCGCCGCCTTAAATATAATTATGTATCTAGGAATAAAATAAATAATATTACTGTATTGTAGAAGGAGACGAACAGACAGAACTGTTAGCACGCCGGACAACATGGTTAGCGGCATATCGTCCGTCTTTACGTTTTGAATTCAATAGTCGCCAAGGTCGACTTTGCCTTTCAGCATTTCGCTTTCGAGAGATTAAGTGCAGGGTGAGTTCTGGGGTCAATGTAATATATTACCCCTCCCCTCAAACTTCGAGCCTTGTGTTTCTTTAACAGAAAGGCTTATTATTGTATTGCTGAAGGTGGCGAGCTGGCAGAATGGTCTCCACGCCGGACAAAATGCTCAGAAGCATTTCGGCCGTTTTTATGTTCTCAGTTCAAATTGCGCCGAAGTCGACTTCGCCTTCACTCCTTTCGGGATCGATAAAATCAGTACCAGTTGAGCACCGGAGGGAGATGTAACTAGTCCGCTCTCCTCAAATTTTAGACCTAGTGCCTATAACAGAAAAAATTGTTACACTATTGCCGGTTAAATGATAGCATCCTCCTTAATTCTCGTACAGTGTACACTTCGTCTTGTCTACAGACTGCTTTAGTAGCCATGTCGATTTTTCATCTATGGTAAGGGGCAACTAGTCTCTTGGTCATTACTTCTCTATTTCTGGGGGCGAGGAAACGCAGGCTATATGTGGTCCCGTGTTAAGGCGGCGAGCTGGCAGAAACGTTAGCACGCCGGGCGAAATGCGTAGCCGTATTTCGTCTGTCGTTACGTTCTGAGTTCAAATTCCGCCGAGGTCGACTTTGCCTTTCATCCTTTCGGGGTCAATAAATTAAGTACCAGTTACGCACTGGTGTCGATGTAATCGACTTTATCCGTTTGTCTGTCCTTGTTTGTCCCCTCTGTGTTTAGCCCCTTGTGGGTAGTAAAAAGAAATATATATGTGGTCCCGTGTCATGTATATGCGTGCAGTCATGCATAAATACAAATATACATGCTTATATACTCTTTACTCTTTTACACTTTTACTTGTTTCAGTCATTTGAGCGCGGTCATTGCTGGAGCACCGCATTTAGTCGAGCAAATCGACCCCAGTACTTATTCTATCGGCCTCTTTTGCCGAACCACTACGGGGATGTAAACACACCACCATCGGTTGTCAAGCGATGTTGGGGAGACAAGCAGAGACACACAAACAAACACACACAAACACACACACACACACACACCACACACACACACAACACACCACACACACATATATATTATATATATACACATATATAAACGGGTCTTTCAGTTTCCGTCGACCAAATCCATTCACAAGGCTTTGGTCGGCCTGATGCTTTAGTAGAAGACACTTGCCCATGTGGTTGGTAAGCAAGCCACTTACTACATAGCCACTCATGCGCCTATGCATACCTCCCTATATGTAAATATATATATATATATATATATATATATTATATTATACCTATATAACTTCATGCATGCATTCATACTCTTTTACTGGTTCTATGTAGTTGACAGTTGATTCAAGGAAAGGCTGAGAGAGAGAGATAAAGCGAGAGAGAAAGAAATAGGAACAGACAAGTATACCCTATTAGTTGTAATTACACTCCGGCACAAACGTCCTCGTGATAGAAAGTATTCAATTTAGAGTGAATGTGAGGAGTGGGGGGAAAGAACCGACCTCACTACATGATGGGCATTATATTTATCAGCTTCATTAAGAGATATGAACAAAGACCATAGTGTACCAGCACAAATAACTAACCAACGCCCTAAAAAATCTGGCATTCCGCTGCCTGCGGTACTGCCAATACTTATTCTATTGATTCAAAGAATATCATGAATCGAGGGAATGTATTCTAAAATCTGTGATGATCTGCGTTTCCCATTTTTGCCAATTCTATAGATGTTATATTACATTTATTACATTCCCTCCACCACAATAAGAGTCAGGTATTGTGCTCCGATGAAGCCAATATTGGCGAGGTAAGGACGGCGAGCTGGCAGAATCGTTAG
>NW_021828122.1:0-7500 GCF_006345805.1 Octopus sinensis
AATCTTGTACCTATATATATAATTCAGTCAAAAGTTGGCTGATTTGCGCTAGTAGATCGGCCGATCGAGATTCCCGAGAGATGGCGACACTAACTGAATGGTGATTATACGTAAGCACTGCTTTGCGCCACTACTCGGTTATTTATCTCGATCGGGCGATCTACTAGCGCGAATCAGTCAATGTGTTGACTGAATTATATAAAAAGCTACAATCTTTATTTAGTTCGTTCAGAGTTGCCTCTCTTAGGTGCATCACTTCGACAAGAGTCCAATAAACTCGAAACATCGATGTCTCAGATTCCCGAGTGATGGCGACACTGAACGAACTGGGTGTTTTCACACCATCTTACCATAAGAGAGATTTTGCTCCACGGCAACTGCAGTCTATCAGCAGTTGAAATATGTGACAAATATATTTCAACTAACCTAAATTGTCTTATTTTTATATATATATATATATATATATATATATATATAGGTTAGTCTTATATATATATGTGTGTGTGACCTCGTGTGTACCGTTGGCGATTTTTTTCCCTCTGTCTTCCCCTCTGTGGATCTTTCCTTCTCATATGTTTCCGACGAAGAGCTCCGCTCGAAACGTTAAGCTTTCCTTCTTTCTTTCCTTTCCTGAGCGTCCAATAATACTATATTTGTTCCACGTTCTCGCGTTGTTGTGTTTTTTTGTGCTTTCTTGTTTGGATTAACTATATATATATATATATATATATATATATATATATTATATATATAGATACATATATATATATATGCATATGTATTTATGTATATATACGTACATAAATATATGCATACGCGATATGGGTTTGATAGACGGAGATATTTATTTTTATAAGTATACATACATTGATATATGTATGTACCAATACACACACGCACGCACACACACACACACATACACACACACACACACACACACACCACATACACACACAACACACACACACACACACACACACACATATATATATATATGCGTGTCTGTATATGTATGGAAACATTCATATATATATATGTGTGTGCATGTGTGTGTGTGTGTGCGTGTGTTTGTGTGTGTACATACGTACATACATACACATCAGTATATACATATCTATATTCCGGAGGGATTGGTCTACAATCCAATTTGTAAACACATACATAAGCGATGAGCGAGAGAAAATCCAGACGACATTGATAGATCTAATCGGGATCAATGGACGAGATTAATGATGGGTGAGAGGCGGAGGAGGAGGAAGTGACAGGGAGAGAAATAGGAAGAGGGAGAGATGAGGCGAGATTGAGAGCGAGAGTGGCAACGAGAGTGTGAGTGGCTTGTCTTGAGAGACTATCTCGCTCATCACACCTTATAGCATCACCGCAACGTTGATATTTCACACGTCGCCTACCACACATACATCACCTCACACCTCAACCCCTCCTCTCTCACTTCACCTCTTCCTCCTCTCTCTTTGTCACTGTCCTTCTCCTTCTCTCTCTCTTGCTTGTCAGATACATACACACACACACACACACACGCACACACACACGCACGCACACGCGCGCGCGCAGTGTTATCTGTCTAACTTCCTCGTTTCTCGACATATACTTATACATACTCATACATACACACATATATACACACAATTACACACATGCACACATTCTTCCTGAGTATCCTCACATCGCTCACTTTCTCTCTTACACATACGCACACATATATGCACACACACACGCACACGCATAAGCGCACACACACGTACAGTTACAAAACATGCGCACACATACACACACGCCACCTCAGTGTTCTCACGTCAGTGTAATCCCCTCAAACCTCCGCCACCACCATGACCACCACCACAACCACCATCATCACAACCATCGCCACCACTGTTGTCGCTGCAATCACTTTGATCGCCGCCAACACCACCACCACCACCACTACCACCACCACCATCTTCACTTTAATACCACAACAACTATCGCCACCATCGCCACCACCACTGTCAACGCCACAAGCAGCATCACCACCACCAGCAACGTCACCATCACTACCAACATCTCCACCATCACCACCACCACCACCACCACCACTACTATCACTAACGTCACCATCACCACAATCACCACTACGGCCATCACCATCACTTCTACTGCCGCCTCTGCATCCATCACCGTCAGCATCACTACCACTACTTCCCTCACAGCAACCACCACCGCCACCATCACTCAAATAGCATATATGAGCAACATGAAGCAGTGAATTGCTGTCAATTAATTGGATAGAGAGACTTAGAGAAAGAGAGATAGAGAGAGAGAGAGAGAGAGAGAGTGAGAGAGAGAGTGAGAGAGTCAGATACAGAGAGAGAAGGGGAGGGTGAGGATATTTGAACGATGTGAATGAAATTAGGATGGTTGCAATATGGCTGATGTGAATGAAACCTCTCATTGCGAGAAACGTTGAAATTTTCGCAACGAATTAAATAAGTAGAATAAAAAAGATATAAATAAAAGACTATTTAATTTCAAATTCTAAATTATGTTTGTATTTCCTATCCGTTGCCCCCTTTTCCTTGGATATTTTGTTTTCTTCACTGCAATTATCTTGAAATTGGACAAAAAGCAAATGGTTATCCGAGGGAAGTGTTTGCAAAAGTGCAGTGTGTGTGTGTCTGTGAGACAGCGTGTGCGTATGAAAGAAAGAGAGAAAAGAGATATAGATAGAGAGGGAGAGGGAGGGGGAGAGAGAGAGAGTAAGAAATGAAGAACATGAGCAGTGTTCTCACAGACTACAACGAGAAATTAAAATGCAACAAATATCATGAAAAAATTAAGTGCTCCTCAAAAGCAAAATTAACAACCAACTTAAAAATGATAGGAAAAGAAATATAATATGGTATAAACCACCACATAACACTGATGTAAAGTTCCATATAACAGACCTTTTTTTGTTTTCTTTAATTAGGAAATATTTATTTCTTAAATAGTCACTAATTTTCCAGCTGTTTAACAGCAGCAATGTAAAAAATATGCTATAGCTGTATGCCGAACTTATTAAGTGCCATTAAGCGTTACAATGAAGTAACATTGCAAAGAAATCAAAAGCAAAGGAGTTTAAAAGTTCCATCAGTGTATCAGAGTATCGACCAGACGATAAGATGTTGTTATACACTGCTAGTCACAATGCACTTCTGATACTCTCTCGATTGAGCTAGTCTTTTTTGCGATATTGTCTTGCAAACCATTTTACAAATGGAACAAGTTGAGGACTGAGTTTGCTCGAGTGCTTGTGGATCATTTACTATGTGTTTTCTTGAGTGGATAGCAAGGCCTGCTTTGCCTCATGCCACAAAAACCAAAATGTCAGGTGAGGTTTCCATTTAGGGGAGCAGCATTTTGCCAGCGTGCCTTCAGGCTTGCACGAAGTTGGCCCCGATGTTGGGGTCGACTTTGCTCAAATCTTTGAACTGAGCAGGTGCAGGACTGGCGCCAGATCCTGCGTTCTGATGCAGGGTTCTTTCGTTTCCATCTAACAAATCCACTCACAAGGCTTTGGTCGGTCCGAAGATAGAAGCCCGAGGTGCCACGCAGTGAGTCTATAGAAGAACAAAGAGCAGTGATCCGATTTCTCTGTTCGGAAAGTGTCTAAGGCGTTGAAATTCATCGAAGGCTTTTAGCACAATACGGGGAGAGTGTACCACCACGTAGAAGTGTGTATGAGTGGATCGAGAAGTTTAAAAGTGGCCAGACAAGTGTGACACATGAAGAGGGAGCAGGACGCCCACCAACCTCCACCACTGATGAAAAGATTCAGGAAGTTCGAGAAATGGTAATGGTGAACTTCAGATTACTGTTCTTGGTTCTTCTTTGGTGCATTTTGTTAGTGGAGCAGCCAGGCTTACATTCTGGAGCAGCCAGAAAGAAAAATGGTGTGATCAGACTCAAGCTTCGATCACGTGAACACAATAGTACCAACTATAAGCACGCATGAGTAGAAGGCAGTGTGACACTAATAAAGGTATGTTATGGCAAAAGTATGGATAACTTTTGACTTCCCCTTTTACATACATACATACATACATACATACATACATACATACATACATACATACATACATACATACATACATACACACATACATACATACACACGTACATACATACATACATACATATATATATAAATATATATATATAACATATGTTATACACACGTACATATATATATATGTGTGTGTGTATATATATATAGATTAGTGTCAACGTCGGCAGAATTTGAACTCAGAACGTAATGACCAGCGAGATGCTGCTAAGCATTTTGTCCGGCGCGCTAACGATTTCGCCAGCTCACTGCCTTGTATATGATGTATTGACGGGAGCTGACTGCGTAGAGTAAGTGGTGCGTGTGTGTATGTGTGGTGGTGTCTGAAACGTATTATAGCAACGATGGAGTATGCGAATTGCGTGAGGTGTTGGTGTTATAGCATTGACTATCAATTATATAAGACCCTGTGTGAGTGTATGTGTGTGTGTGTGTGTGGAGGGGGGATCTTGTATTATTGCGTTGTGTGATGATTGCGAAAGGAATGCGTCGGGTTGTTTGTATTGCCACCATCACGACCACTACTATGATAGTCACTCTATGGCCAATGGAATCACCGGTACCACCACAACTACTGCCACCACCACCACCACCACCACCACCACCACTACTACCACCACCACCACCACCACCACAACCACCACCACCACCACCACCACCACAACCACCACCACCACCAACCCCATCACTACCATCACCACCAGCACCACCACTACTACCGCCACCAACACCACCACTACCAGCACCACCACCAGCACCAACAACACCCTCCCACCACTACTACCAGCACCACCGCCACCAAAGACCACTGTTGCTACTGTAACATCAACACGATTGGCATCATTGCCTACAACAATTCATGTCACCACTCTTAGTGCCGCGGCCTATACCACAGTCTTATTTTTTTGTTGAGAGCCACCAACCGTCTTCACAATCACCATCGCCACTACTTTTTTCCACCTTCATCATCATCGTCATCCCCCAACGTCGTCGTCATCATCATCATCATCATCATCATCGCCATCAACATCGTCATCATCGTCATCATCATTATCATCATTGTTGTCGTCTCGTGGTCACCATTTCCCTCACCACCCACCCACCACTCTCACCACCACCAACACCACCACCACCACCATCACCATCACCATCATCATCATCATCATCATAACCATCACCATCACCATCATCATCATCTTCATCACCATCACCATCATCATCATCATCATCATCATCATCATCATCATCATCACCATCATCATCATCATCATCATCATCATCATCACCATCATCATCATCATCATCATCATAACCATCACCATCACCATCATCATCATCATATCATCATTATCATCATCATCATCATCACCATCATCATCATCATCACCATCACCATCATCATCATCATCATCATCATCATCATCATCATCATCATCACCATCACCATCATCATCATCATCATCATCATCATCATCATCATCATCACCATCATCATCATCATCTCCATCATGATCGCCGTCATCCATCTCCTCCTTTCCCTCTTCCTCCTCGTTCTCTCTCTATACGACCATCCCCAAGACGGAAGTTGTCATTTGAGAGTTCATTGTTAAGAATGTCGCTAGATGTCGCTGGTAATTGTGTCTATTTACATAAAATACTGTGACCTGCCTACATAGCGACTAAATTCTAAACCGTCAACAATAGCCCAACCCCCCATCCCTACCCCACCTCCTACTTTCTTTTGTATTCTTCAATTCCTTGTTGTTGTTGATGTTGATGTTGTTGTTATTTTCATTCATCTAATCATTCTTTCCCTCCTTCTCACTCATTCCTTACCAAAATATTTCTTCGATAGCTTTCTCATCTTCTTCTTCTTCTTCTCTTCTTCTTCTTCTTCTTCTTCTTCTTCTTTCTTCTTCTTCTTCTTCTTCTCTTCTTTTCTTCTTCTTCTTCTTCTTCTTCTTCTTCTTCTCGTTCTCGTTGTTGTTGTTGTTTTGTTGTTGTTGTTGTTGTTGTTGTTGTTCTTCTTCTTCTTGTTCTTCTTCTTCCATTCTTCTTCCATTCTTCTTCAATTACTCTTTAACAAGATATTGATACGATTCTAGATATCTGTCTGTCTGTTCGTTTACCTTCGGATCTGTCCCTTGTAATGCCTACGTGTATGTATATGTGTGTTTGTTTGTGAGTGTGTGTATGAGAGAGAGAGAGAGAGAGAGAGAGAGAGAGGGAGAGAGGGAGAGAGAGAGAAGGAGAGAGATAGAGAGAGAGTTTCAGAGAGAGAGAGAGAGAGAGAGAGAGCGAGTAAGAAGAATGAAATAAGATAAGAACTAGAGGAAGAGAGAGAATGCGAGAGAGTGTGAGAGAGGGAGAGAGGGTGGGAGAGAGAGATAATAAACAGACAAATAATGTGACTAATAGATAAGTAGACAGACACATAAATATATAGATGCATATTTGGATATTTACATACATCCATACATACGAAGACATATAAAAGTACAACCAGCCGTCACGCGCGATCGAGTCTGGCTTGATACCAAGATGTATATTTTCGCTAATTATTTTAAATGTCTATGTAGTCGAGAGCAATCATAAATACACTTTTGGTTTCCCAACCAGCAGAACATTCAGAATGTGACAGCTTGAAGAGGAGAAGGCGTACCAAAACCATAGATGATATTGAGCAGACTTCAAGAAGATGACTTCTGCAAAATCTTCGATGCTTGGTAGATGTCCTGAAATCGCTGTATACCTTCCGAAGAGAACTATTTGAAAAGGAACTATATCAAGATATATAAATAACTCTAAAGTCAAACCAAAAATTGATGTTTTGAATGCATTTAATACAAGTGTTTCAGATAATTATGCAAGAGAAAAAGAATTCATCTCTTACATAAAATCTTTTTCAGTTGAAATATTTTCAAAACGTCACCACTACAGAAAGTTTATGTAAGAGATGAATTATTTCTCTCTCGGTTTATATATCCCTGAGAACCATCTTAAGGGTGCAGGTGTCTGTGGAGTGATAGGTCACTTGCACATTAATTTTACGAAACGTCATCATCCAAGCCTATGAAGTGCTTGGTGGTTAGGGTATTGGACTCATGATCGTAAGATTGTGGTTTCGATTCTCGGACCGGGCGCCGCGTTATGTTTTTGGGCAAAATATCTCATTTCACGTTGCTCCAGTCGACTCAGCTGGCAAAAAATAAGTAAACCTTCGACAGCCTGGGGTCCCGTCCAAGTGGGGAATTCATACGCCACGAAACCGGGGAACCAGCCCTTACGAGAACATAACTTTACCTTTTCTTTACTATGAGTTCCAGTATTTTAGCCCTTTTCTTTAGGGTCAGAAAGTATTTCAGCTTCAACAGCTGCTAGTTCAATCGAAGTGCTCA
>NW_021828123.1:5000-8961 GCF_006345805.1 Octopus sinensis
GTTTTCCCGCCAGCTTCGAGATTCACTGTTCCACAAAATACTTCACGTTTCTCCAAAACGTCTCAACCCTTACAAAGTCAACCCTTACATACATATATAAACACATACACACACAGTCGCGCGCATGCACACACATACATATACGACGTGCTTCTTTCTGGCTATGTCCACAAATCCATTCCTAAGCCTGAGGTGATAGTTACAAGACACCCAAGCCACCACGCACTAGGACTGAACTCGGAACCATACGATTGAAAACGAAAGCTTCTTACCACGCAGCCACGCCCGTGATCGGGTCTAATACACAGCAAATCGATATCGTTCAATATCAATATCTTTACTGCACTAACCGCTTCTACATTACATTAAGATCTGGTGTCCGCCATCTGGAATTTTCCGGTCCAGTGGATGTTTGAGATGAAAGACGTGTAGACAAATTTGAACATGGCGATACATTTTGACAAGTATTTATACTGGATATCTGTTTGAAATCTGATATAATTGATAATGATTATCTCTCGCAATGTATAGAATTCGAAAATTCTCTTGCTGCTTCTTGGAGTCTTCGTGAAATGTCAAAGTAATTACCATCGCGATTATTATTGCATAAGGAACGTACAAGAGCGAAGATACTGCCCTTGTCACATTTCCATACATGCGCTCTCTCTCTACCGAAGCTGGACTCAGTATTACGGTTAGAATCTAAATATTGTATGAAGCAGTTGTACATTGACTGTATATTACTATCTAACAGCAACGAAAACGATGATGATAATAATAATAATAATAATAATAATAATAATAATGATAATAATAATAATAATAATAATAAATAATAATAATAATAATTTTTTCTTCTCTTGGCACATGGCCCGAAATATTTGGTGAGGGTGCCAATTGATTAGATCGACACCAGTACGCAACTGGTTCTTAATTTATCGACCTCGAAGGGATGAAAGGTAAAGTCGACCTCGGCGGAATTTGAACTCAGAACGTAAAGACAGACGAAATACTGGTAAGCATTTCGCCCGACGTGCTGAACGTTTCTGCCAGCTCGAATAATAATAATGACAATAATAATAATAATAATAATAATAATAATAATAATAATAATAATAATAATAATAATAATAATAATAATAAATGCCCTGAGCAGTACCAGGCAGTAGCTCTCATGGCTTCTGATCTTAACTGATTGGAAGTGTTATCATGTACATTGTTTTGTCTTGGTATAAAAGATGGGCTACAGCAAATATTCTGCTCAATACCACAGATTTGCTTGTCAGTTGTTTGACCTTAACCAGTTGAGCATGTCCCTTAGTGGCTGACGATATGTGCATCTCTGATCACGAGCAGAAGTAGTGGGGGAGCATCATAGCCATGTGTTGAGAGGGATTCTTTGAGGTTTGGATAATTCACCTCTGGAAACATGGGTGTTTCGTTCAACATCCTTAAACAACCCTTATTTAGGGATAGGTTACTCGACCAGAAGAACATACTAACTGGGCCCCACCTGTAAGGTCATGCGCTGTTTATCTTGATATGAAATCACCATGTTGCGCACATATGGTTGTGATGCATGTGCCTGGTGTACCCTTATCAGACAGGTAGTCATGATGGGTATATTGATGGGCTTCGTATATTTTACCCCAGTGTTACTTTGATGGCATACATTGCTCTCTCACTCAATAACAATAATAATAATAATAATAGTAATAATAATAATGATAACAATAATAATAATAATAATAAGAAGAAGAAGAAGAAGAAGAAAAAGGAAAAAATAAGTAGAAGAAGAAGTAGATATGAAGAAGAAGAAGAAAAAGGAAAAAATAAGTAGAAGAAGAAGTAGATATGAAGAAGAAGAAGAAGAAGAAGTAGAAGAAGAAGAAGAAAAAAAGAAAGAGAAGAAGAAGAAGAAGAAGCAGAAGAAGAAGAAGAAGAAGAAGAAGAAGAAAAGAAGAAGAAGAAGAAGATGGAAGAAGGCAAAAGAAGAATGCAAAGGAAAAGAAAGTAAAGAAAGAAGGAAGAAGGCGAAGAAGAAGAAAGAAGAAGAAGGAGAAGAAAAAGAAGAAGAAGAAGCTGAAGAAATATAACCTAACCAGAAAGATGAAGAGATTGTGGAAGACAAAGCGGCGTTTATTGCTGTGGTAATTGGTGTGCATGGCACAACACTGTATCTGCTATCAGCGTTCAGAATATGTAACGGGCACTTGCTCGAATAAAACCGTTGCAAAGTGGTGCCACCTTGTGGCCGCAGTCCAATAATTGAAGCAAGGAAAAGTGAGAAGAGGAATGGTATTTTATCAGTTGCAGTTTACTTTCCACCAGAAACGCACGCATGCATATATGTGTGTGCGCGCGTGTGTGTGTGCGTGTGTGTGAGTGTGTGTGTGAGTGTATATATCTGTGTGTACGTGTACACATGTATATATATACATGTATATATATACATATATTTATGTGCTTATATATATGTATATGTATATATATGTATGTGCGTCTATTTATATATGTATAAATATATACATACATATATATATATATACATACACACATATATGTTGACATATATGTGTGTAGTATACACACACATACACTCATATATATATGTGTGTGTGTGTATATGTATATATTATATAGATATATATATATATATATATATATCAGCATATGTATATGTGTATATACACAGTTATATCTATCATCTTTTAAGAAATACAAACCACCGCCTAACGATGTTGTGACTTCGTTTAGAGTAAACACACTCACATATACATACATACATACATACGTACATGCATATATGTGTGTGTGTTCATATACATATATATATTATATATGTGTTTGTGTATATATACTTATGTATATATTTGTATGTATATGTTTGACTGTATTCATGTCTAATTGCACGAGCAAAAAATGATACTCATAATATAAAACATGAGACTTTTTCACGGATGAACATACGGAGTGGGTGTATATTAAATAAACATGCTGTCTCTATGGCTTATCTGTGTAACTTGCGAAAAAGAGCGGAGAACAAGTACGAGCTTTTAAAATCCGATATGCCGGAACATTGATAACCGTAACAAGCATATCTCTTTCTGTTTCAGCGCTCTCTACTTGAATATCCAATAAACAGCACGTGTCTAAATGTTGTTAAGTTTCCCCAGTTGCTAGAGACACGCCTACGCCGAGGCACTACAGTTGCTCTGGAGACATATATCTGTAACATTATGATCTAATAGACAGGGTCAATTGAAAAGTATTATAGGGTTCCAGGCAGATCAGTGCATCAAGAGGAAGCACATGGCCTAGTGGTTAGCGCAGTGGACTCGAGGTCGAGGGATCGCGGGTTCGAATCTCAAACCGAGCGATGTTTGTGTGTTTATGAGCGAAACACCTAAGCTCCACGCGGCTCCGGAAGAAAGTAATGGCGAAACTTCTGCTGACTCTTTCGCCACAACTTTCTCTCACTCTTTCCTCCAGCATCTTGCAGCTCACCTGCGACGGACCGGCATCCCATCCAGGTGGGGAACCTATACGCCAAGGAAACCGGGAAACAGGCCATTATGAGCCAGACATGGCTAGAGAAGGAACAAAGCAACAGTGCATCAAGCCCTATCGCATTTATTTATTGATATATAGATTAGAACTCGTGAGGCCCCCGGGTAAATATCCAGTGTGCTCATACCTCAGGACCTCATTGCTGATAGAGAAGTATGTGACTTGTGATTTTGCAATGTCTGCACAAAAGAACTCTGGTACTGAAGAGTGAATTTAGCTCTTAATATTTTTCAATTCACTAAAGGTGGCGGGCTGGACAGAATCGTTAGCACGCCGGACAAAATCCATAATGGTATTTCGTCTGTCTTTATGTTCTGAGTTCAAATTCCGCCGAGGTCGACTTCACCTTTCATCCTTTCGGAGTCGATAAATTAAGTACCAGTTAGGTAAA
>NW_021828124.1:0-7500 GCF_006345805.1 Octopus sinensis
ATCTAATATCGCGTAATGATGTCTTAAATATTGCTCGCGAATATCGCGTAGTTATGTCTGTAATACTGGTCGTGAATATCGAGTAGTTATGTTTGTAACAGTGCTTTCAAATTTTGGCACAAGGTCAGAAATTTTGGAGTTGTAGGTAAGTCGATTACATCGACCCCAGTACGCAACTGGTATTCATTTTACCGACCTTGAAAGGATGAAAGGCAAAGTCAACTTCGGTGGAATTTGAACTCGGAACGCAAAGACAGGCAAAATATCGCAAAGCATTTTGCCCGGAGCGCTAACGATTCTACCAGCTTGCTGCCTTGTTATGTCTGTAGTATTAGTCGTGAATCGTGGAGGCGCAATGGCCCAGTGGTTAGGGCAGCGGACTCGCGGTCGTAGGATCGCGGTTTCGATTCCCAGACCGGGCGTTGTGAGTGTTTATTGAGCGAAAACACCTAAAAGCTCCATGAGGCTCCGGCAGGGGATGGTGGTGATCCCTGCTGTACTCTTTCACCACAACTTTCTCTCACTCTTACTTCCTGTTTCTGTTGTACCTGTATTTCAAGAGGCCGGCCTTGTCACTCTCTGTGTCATGCTGAATATCCCCGAGAACTACGTTAAGGGTACATGTGTCTGTGGAGTGCTCAGCCACTTACACGTTAATTTCACGAGCAGGCTGTTCCGTTGATTCGGATCAACCGGAACCCTCGTCGTCGTAACCGACGGAGTGCTTCCATCCATCCATTAGTCGTGAATATCGTGTAGTTATGCCTGTAAGATACATTCTGAATATCATAGAAATACCCGCCACCCCCATTATGACCGACACCCCATTATCACAACCACCGTCACAATGCCACCACCATCGTCACAACCACCGACACAGCCTCTATCACCGGTGTTATCATCACCATCACCCCACCAACAAACACTACGACTACCACCACTACGACGATCGCCACTGCTGCCACCGCCATCCTAAGCAATTCTATAACCCCACCACCACCACCACCATCACCACCAGTATTACTATTACCCTGACCGCTGCCGCCGCCACCACTAACAGCAACAACAACAACAAGAGCAATTTCATGGAGAGTCAACACATCTTAATAGAATGATGGTGACAGACAATGATTAAAGCCGCGATTCTGTCATAAACATACACACACATACTCGTGTGCATACATACGCACACGTACGTATATATATAATATATGTATATATATAATATATATATATATATATTTGTGTGTGTGTGGGTGGTGTTGTGGTGGTGTGTATATATACATATGATATATATATGTGTCATATATATATATATATATATATATATACTATATATATATAAACACACACGCATATATACATATCTACATATACCTATCTAGCTATTAATATATGTATGTGGGAGCGCGGCGCGTGTGTAAGTATAGGCTCGAGTATATGAGTGTATGTGGGTATAGTATGTCTGCTGTCTCAGTGTGTATACATGCGTTTACTTCTATAAGACCATTCTTCCTTATACATACATCATACATACATACATACATACATACATACATACATACATACATACATACATACATACATACATACATACATACATACATACATACATACCTCTCATTGATGGTTTGATGGCCTTTTCAGTTTGTCGTGTGACAGAATCTCATATACATGCAGACCACGCACATACATATACACATACATCGATCTATTACATGTATTCACTCATACCAACATATACACGCGCATACATAGTAGTAAAACATGAATATAACATTATAATGTACTAGCAGTTGTCGCCCGGCGTTGCTCGGGTTTGTAAGGGAAATAACTATAAAGCATTTTTAGAAAGTTATAGCCAAAAAATAGCAAAAAAATGCATTAAAAATGGAAAAAATATGATGGTAACTTTTTTTTAAATCGTTGACTCATCGTAGACATTTTTAGAGAGTTACTTCCCTTATATTAAAAAAAATATGCATTAAAATGGAAAAAAAATGATGGTAAATTATTTATTAAAATCGTAGACTCATCGTAGACGCGCGCTAATACCCAGAAGGGCTCGATATGAATCACGACTATAAGATACCCGGTTTTGGTTAGACTGCACCGCAAAATGTGGGAGTAGTTAGGAATCTAAATCGGAGTAGACAGACATACAACCTTACTTTTATATATAAAGATATTCTTGTGTTTTTGTTCCCTCGGAGTTCGTTGTGCTTTGTTATGGTGAGGTTACGACACGAGGCAGACCAGCTTATAATCTATGACAAATCTGATATATTGTCTACACACTACCATTATTGTCTCTGTTCGCCCATTCTGGTACTCGTGGTTGCTCGAACCATGTTGCTTCTCTGTCTTCCTTCCTTGACTTTTTACTCTGTGGGTTGTGAATCTTGTGGATGTCCCGTATTAACTCCAACTATTTTCGTGTAGTGTTTAAATTCTTCATTGGTATCTGGCTGCATTTAAATACTTTTGGTATTGCTGATAAGAAGAAAGACCATGGACATATAGTAAGTGCTACTTTAAACGTGGAACCAGTATAGTGATGCGTGTCGGCTTGTGTTGTTGTTTGTAGCAAACTAACCGTAACCGATCTGTATTCTACTATTTAGGTATTATAAATGTCATCACATAGACTATTGTCTACAGCAGAAGACAATTGCCAGTCTACAGAAGAACATTATTAATTTGTTCTAAATATATATATAGACAACGGGTTGGTCGGTGTAATATTTCGTTTAACCTGGTGATATTGATGTTCGTATCAGTTTTCATTAAATGGCAAAGTTTATGTAAATGAATTTATAAAAGTTTACCCCTATAAGTTAATTAATTCATTTGTATTTTAAAAATTTGTTGCGGGAAAGTATACGTAAATATATTGTGTAGCGATGAAGATGAGTTGGAGACCCGAGAACAATGGAACTCAGTAGCAAGAGAAAAAGTGGTTAAGAGTGCGTCCAAACCTAAGATAGACAAGAAACTGGAAGATGCCCACCCCCACAGGCTGCCCGAACTTTATCTACTCCGAAATAACAACCTTAGCATCACTCTGTTAATATTGATTCTAACATAGAGTGATTTAATTTTAAACTGTGCTGATTGAGGAAAAGTTGGGTGTCGAGTAACACGGGTACCTAAATGACAAATGATTGATAAAGACTTCATCAACTGCACGTCAACAAGTGATGGTTATACCCCAGTCTGGTTGGGGTCATTCATTCCTCTAGTCAGGCAGAAATTGCTCAGAATCAAATTTGGAGAAGGAAGTTCGTATCTAATCATGTCCAGATGGCCGCTTCCACCATTTCTGGGGCTCATCTTCCTTCTCCTTTTGTATTCATTTAAAAAAAAGTACGGCGATGGTAATGACGTGGACCCCAGCTTCTGATGAAGCGATACAAAGAAATCAAGGACGAGTCATTCGGAGTTTTCTTTCTTCAGTCGAGTTCCAGATTATCTTTGCCATTTCGGCTGTTATACTCGAGATTGCTCCAATATATATATATATATATATATATATATATATATATATATATATATATATATATATATATATATATATGATATATATATATATATATATATATTAGAAGGTTTGGAGATGATGTACAGGTATTTTATATTAGATATTATATATATATACTGTAGATATATGTAGATGTATAAATGCGTGTGTGTGTGTGTGCACACGCACATATACATTTTAAAACCTTACAGCTCATTTGACTGCAGCCATGCTTGGGCACCGCCTTGAAGAATCTTTTTAAAGCCTACCACTTATTATGTCGGCTTGATTTGCCGAATCGCTAAGCTATGGGGACGTGAACATACCTACACCGGTAGTCAAGCGGTGGTGGTGGACAAACATACACACACGCACGCACACATATAGACATACAAGCACACATACATACATATGTGTTGTATGTGAATGTACGCGCACCTGAGTATGTATACGATCTTTAATACAATGCTGAAAAAATTTAGTGTATTTAGACCAATTAAAAGACCATTTAATGAATTTCCTGCAAATGTAGTCTGTAAGTGGAATAGTGAAAATATGCGAGACTTTCACAAAATTTACCGTTTGCCGTCTTTACTGCTGTAGTTGTTTATATTTCATTAATACTTCCAATACATTCTTTCTGCGAATGAATCCAAAGAATTATATACACATGCATACCTCCACTCTGACATAGAGATATAAAGACAGACATACAGACAGACTGACAAACAGACAAAACTGCCTGACATCCGAAATGAGGGCGTAGGGTGCATTCATGAAAACTATCCCTGTCCATTTGCCTGAATATAATACGTACAATGAAGTATGTATTCCATATAGAATTGGTCCTAAACGATATTCGTGCGAATAAACAAACACGTATACAGCCTTGTGTCATAAAACTCAACACACGTTGTAATTTATGCTATGCACACGGTGTTTATATTATTATCAGGTCTCATAGCACACGCACTCAATACAGATGTCAGTTGAACATGTAACATGTAACGCATACTTATACACACACACACACGCACACACGCACAGGCACACACGCATGCATGCACACACACGCACCCACACACACGCACACGCACGCACACATGTACATAATACGCATACATATATACATATATGTGTGTGAGTGTGAATATTTGCATATATGTATATGTGTGTGTATATAAATCAATGAACATATATATATAAAATATATATATATATGCGAACACCTAGATACATACATATATGTTATATATATATATATATATATATATATATATTATATTATTCATTGATTTATATACACACACATATACATATATATATATATATATATATATATATATATGCGAACACTAGATACATACATATATTATATATATATATATATATATATATATAACGATGATGATGATGATATATATATATATATGTATGTATGTAACTATATGTATATACATACATGCATAAATACATACGTATATAGATATGTATGTATGTAATTATATGTATATACATACGTGTATAAATACATACGTATATAGATATGTATGTATGTATGTACATGTCTCGTACATAAGCACATAAACGCATGCAAACATACATGACCTGAGTGTGTGAGTACGTGAGTACTCATAACTCGTATATATATATATATATATACACACTCATTCATAATTATATACGCACTGATAAACAGACGTTCATAGTTTCATCATTCAACAACACGTAGGCCACATGACACCACATACCACACACACACACACACACACAGACATACACACTCATACGCTTGTGTGTGTATGGAACGGGGTACATGTGTAACATATTCCGATGCAAAAGCGACGGTAGATGAACTGATATCAACTGAGAATTGAACTCGTGTCCTGGTTCCAACGCTGCACGAACACATCTTCTTGCTTATTTTGTATTGCGACATCCGAATATATTTTATATCTTAGACTAGCAGTATCGCCCGGCGTTGCTCGGGTTTGTTTCGACCCGCTGGAATTGGAATTTTTGAAAAGTAAAAATTTTGCATTATGTAGCTTGTTATTCTCTTCAAGTGAACATTTTTCTGGTTGAAATACACCGAAAAGTGGCGACACAGCAGTGAAAAAAAGGTAAAAAATAGGGATTTTCATAGAAAAAAGCACCTTTTTTATGTAAATAATTTTTGGTGTTAGCATGGTCCGATTTTAATTTTATCTTCTACGGAAGGAAAAGCAACCCTTCTATCGTACTCTCAATTTTGGTCAACTTGTACCGCAGGGTCTCGGAGGAGATAGTGTTAGTTGAAGGCTACCAAACCTGCCATACACAGACAACTTCAGCTATATATAGAGAGAGATAACACACACGCCTTAATACACATACATACACACACACACACACACATACACACATCTATGTATGTATGGATGTATGTATGTATATATGTACATCTATCCACTTCTTGCCATATTTTTATCCTTCACTTCCTACACACACACACACACACACACACACACACACTCACACACACAGACACACACACTCACACACACACACACGCACGCACACACACCACACACACACACACACCTTCTTAGCTTACAATTTTCTTTCAACAATTGATACTGTCGTATATGTATATGTTTGCGTGTCTATGTGTGTAAAGAGAAAGTGTACTAATAGGCGGAGTAAAGCCTTTGAAGTGAGAGAGGCAAATCGTAAAATATTGAGTTTTTTCAAATTTTTGCTTAATTGGGGGTCAAATTGAAAGAAATTTATATGCCATGACCGAATCGAACCTACTTCGAAAAATCATAGATAAATTCTAATTGAAGAAATTCTATATTGTAGAATTGTATTTAAGAAGGAACATGGGAACAGGCAGAGAAAATCTGCCTTTTATCATAAGAGATATTTCTTTGCCAATAAAAGACCGTGTCCTAACTAACCTAACAACATCTGTCTTCTCTCTCTCTCTCTCTCTCTCTCTCTCTCTCTCTCTCTCTCTCTCTCTCTCTCGTCGATCCGCTCGAGAGCGCTCATGCGTGTGTGTGTTTCTTCACAACCCATATCCAACCAAAACTCGCAATTCCACGTTCTCATTTGAGATTCCTGTTAGTCAAAGTTTTTTTTTTATTATTCTAATAGCCGAGGTCAACTTAGCGTTTCATCCTTCTGGGGTCGATAAATTAAATACCAGTCAAACACTGGGGTCCCTCCCTCCCTCCTCGCCCAAATTTGAGGCCTTGTACCTATAACATAAAGGACTATTCTAGTAGCTTCTTTCCTTGAACTGTTCTTATTTCTTTATTGCCCACAGGGGGCTAAACACAGAGGGGACAAACAAGGACAGACAAACGGATTAAGTCAATTATATCGACCCCAGTGCGTAACTGGTCTTTATTTAATCGACCCCCGAAAGGATGAAAGGCAAAGTCGACCTCGGCGGAATTTGAACTCAGAACGTAACGGCAGACGAAATACGGCTACGCATTTCGCCCGGCGTGCTAACGTTTCTGCCAGCTCGCCGCCTTAATTCCGTTCTCTAGAACTCCCTATCAGTGTCTTGTCTTTTTTTTCTAGTCTATGAGTTGTCCTTCAAATTCTCTTTCAATCGATATTTAGGAATCTTTTAACCCTTCTTTTTCTGCTTCGTGGTCCCTTACTCTAAAATGGTCCCAAGCCTTGTTTGGAACAGAATCGTTAAAAAATGCCTCCTAACCAACAACGCTTACAGAAAATCTTTCACCGTCATTAAAACAAAGGAAAAATCACACAATAGAAGCTTTTAGAAGAAGAAGACTATTTAAATGTGAGTAGAGGACTTTGAGTTCTAATCTGATCCAATTCTAAAACTCATGAGCCTCTGGGTTATGAAACAGCTCACATAGAACTATGTCCACACACAGAACTCTTATAGGGACTTCCAAAAATCGGTGGAACACCAACCTTTATTTTACAAGAAATCCTTTCCATCTTAATTTTAA
>NW_021828125.1:5000-7500 GCF_006345805.1 Octopus sinensis
CTGAGGCCATGCTGGGGCACCGCCCTTGTTGCTACCCTCTCTAAGTCCAGTTTGCCGTGGCTGGCCACTGATCTAAGAGAGAGTTTGTAGCTGCTGCCCTTAGGTTACCTTCGTACCTTGTAGTGGGTTCATCTGGGATCCCGGAAAGCAGCTTGTCTAGATGTCCACATCCGCATCATGTAGATCTCTTAGTTTTCTTGGCAGGTTGTTGAACAGCTGAGGGCCCCTGAACCCCAGGCTGTTACAGTATCTGCTCCTTACCCTGGATGTGGAAGACGGGACCTTTGGCACCACACAGTGACGTCCTGTACGGGGATTGGAACAGCTCTCAATTCCAAAATTTGGTGCTAGTCCCTCCAGGATTTTCCATATGTATATCACTGCATATCTCTCTCGTCTTCGTTCCAAGGAGTACAAAATGAGTTCCCTAAGCCTCTCCCAATAGTTCTTTCTTTCATGGTGGAAATCCTCTTGGTGAAATGTCTTGGATTGTCTCAGCTCTGTGGTTAGTTTGACACTATGCGGTGACCACAGTTGGGAGCAGTAGTCCAGCGGGCTTAGGACAAATGTCCTCCATAGTGTCAACATGGTCTCGCAGTCTCTTGTCCGGAATGTCCTCAGGATCCAGCCAGTGAGTCGTTGCACATTGTCGCCACCTTCGCGATGGTGAAGAAAAAGATGCATCGTGACTCATGTCGATCCCCAGGTCCGTATTGATTTCGATACTGGGATTTCGATCCCTCCTGGACCAGTATAGTTGTGTTGTAATGTATATGTGTTTACAGCTTGATATTGTAAGGCTTGAAATTTACCAGCATTAAATTGCATGTTGTTGTCTTCAGCCCATTTGTATATGGCATCCAGATCTTGTTGTTTAAAAGGTCAGCATCAGCTGGGTTTTTGATTGCCTGTGCTACCTTTGTGTCATCAGCATAGCTAGTGAGGGATGTTGTTTGTGCTACCAAGGGGCATGTCAGAGAGCGCCACAAAAACAGCAAGGGTCCCAAGACTGTGCCCTGTGGCACCCGCTTGCTATTGGTGTCTTTCCCGAGAGGGCTCCATTGGCTGCAACCATCTGGCTTCTGTCCTTCAGGAAGTCATGTATCCACTCACCTACTTTTCCTGTTATGCCGAGTCTGAGTAATTTGTGACATATCACTCCGTGGTCGACTTTGTCAAAGGCCTTCGCAAAGTCGAGATATACCACATCCACCTGTGAGCGATCCAGTAGTTGTTTCAGTACCCAGTCGTAGTGTTGTAACAGCTGCGTAAGGCAGCTTCTTCCTGGGCGAAAGCCATGCTGTGTGTCAGTGAGACGGTTAGTTTTTCGAGGAACGTGATCAGTTTTTTTCTGATGATTCGTTCCATGACCTTACTTAATGTGTGACCTCAGGGAGACTGGCCTGTAGTTTTTTGGCCTCTGCTCTACTCCCTCCTTTGTGGATAGGGCATATGGTGCCTTCTTTTAGCGCCCTGGGCAGTTTACCGTTAGCCAAGGAACCACTGAAGAGCTTCTTCAGTGGTCCCGCTAGGGCATGCCAGCATGTCTTTAGGAGGACTGCTGGAATCCATCTGGTCCAGCAGCTGAGTTTATTCTCATTTCTTCTATGGCAGATATTACATCCCTCTCTGTTATGTCTATGTGGTCGATGGTTGTTGTTTGTTTTTGGAGTGTTATGGCATCAAAGAAAACTTCTGGGTTTGTGATTTGCATGTGCCCCAGAGGGGATGTGAACACACTTTTATAACTGTTCCTTTAGTATTTCACTTATCCCTTGGGGGTCCTCAGTTAGAGAGCCCTTTTTATCAAAGAGTGGGCCCAATCTTGCAGTGTACCGAGGTTGGTTTCTTTCGCAAATTAAAGAAGGCTTTAGGGTTGTTTTAATATTCTCTATGGCCCTGGTTCTTCTCTGCCCTCTCTTCTCATAGGAAAGTTTGAGTGCAGTTTCCGTTTCAAAAAAGTTTCAGGTGGAGTCCCTCATTGTTTCTCTGCCGTGCATTCAGTTGCTTCGAGAGCTTAGCTCTTCGCCTCATAAGTATTTTCCTGTCTCTGGGAATAACGTTCCTATGCCCGCTGGCTTTTTTCTCCGGGACAAACTTATGGCATATGTTCTGTATTGTTGTCATGAATGTTGGAAATGTGTGTTGGTGTCTTGTGTGGTGATGAAGTCACTCCAGTCATGTTTTCGGATCTCTTCGTTGATCTTCTTCAGTTGCTTATGAAGTTTAGATGTTTAGACTGGTAGGCCTGTGGTATTTTCTAATGGCTGCGTCTCAACTACTAACTCTCATACCATATATCATTACCTCTACTAAGTTGTGATCTGAGAGAATTGTTGGTGTTACCATTATGTTGTGGATGAGCATCGGGTTGCTTGTGAAACAGAGGTCCAAGACATTCTCACCTCTTGTTGGCCAAAGCACTGCTTGCTCCATGAAAAACTTGCGTGTGAGAGCCAACAAGGACTCTGTCTGTCTCTGTTTAAGTGATGTCATTCCA
>NW_021828126.1:0-5000 GCF_006345805.1 Octopus sinensis
GAATAGTTCACCTCTGGAAACATGGGTGGTTCTTTCAATATCCTTAAACAACCCTTATTCAGGACCATTGAGCGGGATGGGCTACTCAACCTGAAGAAAATTCTAACTGGGCCCCACCTGCGGTCATGTGCTGTTTATCTTGATATGAGATCATCATGTCGCGCACATATGGTTGTGATGCATGTGCCTGGTGTACCTTTATCAGCGGGTAGTCATGATGGTATATTGGGCTTCGTATATTTTACCCCAGTGTCACTTTGATGGCATGAACTGCTCTCTCACTCAATAATAATAATATCGAAAACTACCGTAGGGATGAGTACCTAGGTTCAAATAATGTAAATAAAAGTACAAAATATTTTATGGTGTTGTTCTGGAGTGATCAAGTTGTCTGTACAGAGCAAGAAGAAACAGCATCGTTACATGCGGTACTTCTGCTCATGTACGGATGATCTGGAAGACGGGGTGGACAATTGTACAAATCTTCTTCCTCTAACTTCAAATACCGTTTTAGTCTCCCAGTTTACCATTTTTGTATGAGTCGCAACTCTTGTTTTCCCGATGCTCTATCGATTTTGCCAGCTCAACGAATACAAATAATTACACTCCAGCTGGTACTTTACCAAGTCGTGCGTGGATAAGAAAACCCGATCACACTCCATATGTTATAGTTACAGTTTTGAAACAGAGGTTGATTCAAGAGTTCAATTCGATCGCGAACTTTCCAGGGAGCAATATAAACATATAATGATCATACCATCATTATTAGGTGCTCTTACTCCGTTGAGTCGGTGACCCTTTGTATTTCTGGATGTCTGCATATACCAGTATATGCGATTATACATCTGTATGTGTGTGAGTGTTTGTGTGTGCCACTACGCATACTTTGCTACAAGAGTTTCAGTTTGTGTGTTCATAAGAAATAAGCTGTTGCACCTGTTCAATTACGATGCACAGTATATACCTGTCTGTGATTATATATTTATAGTGAATATACCAATGCGTAAATACATATATTCACTGTATATGCAGAAAGAAATATGTCACCATAACCTCCTAAGCAGACAGAATGCAGATATGAACTGCATATGGGAACCGGTATTAAGGAAGGATAGGGGCATATTAGATTTATAAGCCCTAAAAATTTACTCCATAGTTGCCCACGGG
The DNA here is from genome assembly GCF_006345805.1 of Octopus sinensis. Lineage (NCBI taxonomy): Eukaryota > Metazoa > Mollusca > Cephalopoda > Octopoda > Octopodidae > Octopus > Octopus sinensis. Next base: position 1,168 of record NW_021828126.1, read on the forward strand.
CATATAGCAAAGTGGTTTAGAGCGCAGGCTACTAACCCCAAGATTCCGACTTCGATTCCAGGCAGTGACCTGAATAGAGAACCCAGGTTCGAAATTGCATACATCCATAATTGTATACAGCAAAAGAGAGCGAAGCAAACAAACACATTCGCAAACCACACACACAAACCAGACAATTTTTTAAATACAATAATATATGTAAACATTTGCTCACACACGCACACAAGCTTTGTATAATCCTGCTGTGACAGAAGCGAGCTTCTACCGAATTCAATATTTGTAATATGACCATCTAGGATGGCGAGCTGGCAGAATCATAAGTGCATCGTTCAAAATTCTTAGTAGTATTTCTTCCGGTTCCTTACGTCCTGAGTTCAAATTCCGCCGATGTCAACTAACTGTGCTTTTTATCCCTCCAGGATCAATAAAATAAAGTTCTAGTGAAATAACGGGCTTGATGCAACCAACTTGCCCCTTCTCCTAAAATGATTACTGGTTTCGAAACCTGGAACGAGCCGGTGTCACATTTAATAACCTCGGTCACTCAAACACCATACAGACCAATTAAGCAGACTTATAAATTCTAAGACTCAGGGAAAAAAACAAAAAAAGTAACCATTTATAGTAATTTAAAAAAGCGTATTAGTAAAAAAAAAAAAAAAAATTCAAAGTTAGGAAAATGGATTCTTTGTGCTCTTTCAGTGCAAATCGTCAACAAAATCATAACTATTCCCAATCGTTCCATACATGTAACACCCAAGCACCACTTTGAAACCGGATGGTAATTGGAGATGATAAATGGATTTTTAGATAGCAATGTAAACCGCTACAGACAGTGGCTAAATCTCTAAATCAAAAACCTGTACCACATCCAAAAACGATATTATTCAGTGTTTTGGTAGAGTATGGAAGTAATTATTCATTATGATCTTTTGGGGCGGAATTAACGTCTGAAGTCCACGGTCAGCAACTTCACTGTTTGATGACAGTTTTGCATAGAAAACTTCCCGTCTTAATAAACTGGAGAGGTGATTCTTTTTTATTAAGTTTATTGTTCGACCTCAAACCGCGGAATTCATTAAAAATGTTCTTGAATTGCTCGGTTGAGGAAAAGGTTACGGATTCCATATTCTCCAGACTTTGCTGCGTCAGACTTCAATTTATTAAAGATTTTTTTTCTTGGTAAAAGCAAGTGTGCAGGGAACATAAAAAATGAATGAAATAGAAATTTGAATTCAAGACCCAAGACATTTTACAAATCAGGAATTCAAAAACTGACAAAAATACTTGCAGAAAAGTGACAGAAAATGAAAGGAAATACATAGATGGTTAAATGTAATGTTTGTACTTATAAATAAATACACTATACACTATGCAATACACACACAACACACACGTGTGTATGTATGTATATATGTATGACGGCATGTAAGTATATATATATATGATATATATATATATCTATATATATATAATATATATAAAGATGTATATATATATATATATTTTTGTATACATATATATATACGTGTGTATGTATATATATATGACGGTATGCGTAATATTATATATATATATATATATATAAAGATGTATATATATATGTATGTGTGTATAAATATATATAAATATGTATATATGTGTGTGTGTGTGTGTGTGTGTATATATATATACATATATAAATATATATGTATGTATATATATGTATATATATGTATACATACATGCTTTTTATATGCAGATATGTATGTATGTGTGTATGTATGTATGTATGTATATATATATATATGCGTATTGAGTTGGAAATAGAGAATGCAAGAAAAAAAGATAAAATGAGAGATAAATATTTGTTGAAAGATGTCCACATATTGTAAACAGCTGTCGTATGGGTCGTAAGTGTACACAAATTGATTGTGTTAAACAAGGAAAAAGAAAAACGAAGAATGTTGCTACATCGATAAAATAAAATATATATAAAAAAACCATATTTGTAACAACGAAAATTATATAAAGCCATAATAGAAAGATGGCGGGTCTGATAGAAAAATAAGAGGTGGATGTAGGAGCAGATGATGAGGACGATGAGTATTGAACTATAAAATAAAAATAAAGATACGAAAAGAATATGAAGTTTATAAGGGAAAATACAAGAAACTCTTAAGAGGAAGAAGGGGAAGAAGAATGGGAAGAAGAAGAAGAAGAAGAAGAAGAAGAAGAAGAAGAAGAAGAAGAAGAAGAAGAAGAAGAAGAAGAAGAAGAAGAAGAAGAAGAAGAAGAAGAAGAGCAACAACAACAACAACAACAACAACAGGAATAACGATTATAGCTATAGTTTAGTAAACGAAAATTCATAGGAAAGAAATCGAAAATACTTTTTCTAATAACGAAAGAAAGATAAAAAAAAATGATGGAACGGAAGTAGAACAAGAAAAAAAAATGCTTTTCGATGGAAAGGTGTCGGGGTGTGGAAGAGATAACGGTGACAATAACAATAACAACAGCAACAGTAACAGCAACAACAGAACAGCAACGACAGCCGCAGCAGTAAGTACAGTCAACGAGGAGACAATTTTAGGATAAACAGGAAGAGTCTGGAGGTTAAATATGAAACAAAATACAAAGTTTTTAAATGAGAGAAAGAAGAAAAAAAAACGTACAGATGATGTAAACGAATTAGAAAGATAATAATGACACTCACCTTGCTGCAGCTACTACTAATGAAAATAATAATATTAATAATAATAATAATAATAATAATAATAATAATAATAATAATAATAATAATAACAATAATAATAATAATAATAATAATATTAATAATAATAATAATAACAATAATAATAAGAGAGAAATAAGAATAATAAGAGAGAAATTAAGGCAAACAGACCAGATATAGTTGTCAGAGATCATGAAGAAAAAAATGCTTTCTAATTGATGTATCAATACCGGCAGATGACAGCGTGTCTCTAAAAGAAATGGAGAAACTCTCAAAATACAAAGACCTGGAAATAGAGGTAACCAGAATGTGGAATATAAAAACAGAAAAATTCCTATCATAGTAGGTGTATTAGGCATGATAAAAAATATTCAGACAAATACATAACAAAAACACCAGGACTTACAAACACATATAACATACAGAAAATTGCACTACTAGGCACTGCACACATCCTACGCAGAACACTTTCCATACAATAACCATCAGAGCATCACAACAAATCACAGCACATAGCCAAGGCACACAGAGCTGCGCTCGGTAGTGAAGTGAAAGCACGCTATAAAAATAAAACTACTGAATAATAATAATAATAATAATAATAATAATAATAATAATAATAATAATAATAATAATAATAATAATAATAGTAGTAGTAGTAATAATAATAAATAATAATAATAATAATAATAATAATAATAATAATGATAATAACAATAACAATAACAATAACAATAACAACAACAACAACAACAATAAATGCTCTGATGCAGTACCAGGCAGTGACTCTCGTGGCTTCTGATCTTAACTGATTGGAAGTGATATCATGTAAATTGTTTTGTCTTTGTATTGGGAGTGTTATCATGTACATTGTTTTGTTTTTGTATAAAAGATGGGCTACAGCAAATATTTTCTGCTCAATATCATAGGTTTGCTTGTCAGTTCTCTGACCTTAACCAGTTGACCATGTCCCTTAGAGGCTAACGATATGTGCATCTCTAATTATGAGCAGAAGTAGTGAGGGATTCTTTGGAGTTTGAATAATTCACATCTGGAAACATGGGTGTTTCGTTCAACATCCTTAAACAATCCTTATTCAGGGACCTTTTGAGCGGGA
>NW_021828127.1:0-9093 GCF_006345805.1 Octopus sinensis
GTGTCAACGTGTACAAATGCAAAGCAAAAGTCAAACATAAAAAATGATAATATAATATAAACAATAATATAATAATCATAATAATAATAATACTAATAATAATAATAATAATAATAATAATAATGAATAATATATTATAATAATAATATAATAATAATAATATAATGATAATAATATTAATAATAATAATAATAATAATAATAATAATAATAATAAAATAATATAATAATATAATAATAATAACAACAATAATAATAATAATAATAATAATAAACTGGCTCTCATGGCTTCTGTTCTTAACTGATTGGAAGTGTTATCAGGTACATTATTTTGTCTTTGTATTAAAAGATGCACCACAGCAAATATTCTGCTCAATACCACAGATTTGCTTGTCAGTTGCTTGACCTTAACTAGTTGAGCATGTCCCTTAGTGGCTGACGATATGTGCATCTCTGATCATGAGCAGAAGTAATGGGGGAGCATCGTAGCCATGTGTTGAGAGGAATTGTTTGAGGTTTGAATAATTCGACACTGGAAACATGGGTGTTTCGTTCAACATCCTTAAACAACCCTTATTTAAGGATCATTTGAGCGCGATGGGCTACTCTGCCCGAGGAAAATTCTAACTGAGCCCCATCTTCAAGGTCATGTGTTGTCTAACTTAATAGATCACCATGTCGGGCACATATGGTTGTGATGCATGTGCTTGGTGTACCTTTGGATATACTGTGCTTCGTATATTCGTGCCCCAGTGCCACTTTGTTGGCATTACTGCTCTCCAACACAAGGATGATGATAATAATAATAATAATAATAATAATAATAATAATAATAATAATAATAATAATAATAATAATAATAATGGTGGAAGCACTCTGTCGGTTGCGACGACGAGGGTTCCGGTTGATCTGATCAACGGAACAGCCTGCTCGTGAAATTAACGTGTAAGTGGCTGAGCACTCCACAGACACGTGCACCCTTAGCGTAGTTCGCGAGGATATTCAGCGTGACACAGAGAGTGACAAGGCCGGCCCTTTGAAATACAGGTACAACAGAAGCAGGAAGTAAGAGTGAGAGAAAGTTGTGGTGAAAGAGTACAGCAGGGGATCACCACCATCCCCTGCCGGACCTCGTGGAGCTTTGGTGTTTTCGCTCGCTCAATACACTCACAACGCCTGGTCTGGGAATCGAAACCACGATCCTATGACCGCGAGTCCACTGCCCTAACCACTGGGCCATTGCGCCTCCACAATAATAATAATAATACTGACAGAAAGATAGATGCAAATAGACCAGACATCATAGTGAAAGACTTCAGACAAAGAACATGCCTCCTCATTGATATGACTGTCTCAATCGATATAAACGTATCTGTCAAGACCTACCAAAAACTGAGCAAATATAAAGATCTTGAAATAGAAATCAGTAAAATATGGAACCTGAAGACTAAAACAATACCTGTTGTCATAGGTGCCCTGGGAATGATAGCGAAAGGGACTGATTGCTACCTAACTCAGATACCAGGAAACCTCAAAATGGCAGAAATTCAAAATATTCTCTATGTAATCCCAAGGTTTAAAACAAAAGTTTCTTTGTTTTTTTTTGTATTAGACATTCACTAGTACAACACACAAAAAAAACAAATATATGGCACACTAGGCATAACAACAACGTGAACTTCCAACCTGTTGTCTCTTGAGGTCTCTGGGTGAGACTTGGAGCCAACTTGTACAAATATAAAGCAAAAGTCAAACATAGAATAATAATAATAATAATAATAATAATAATAATAATAATAATAATAATAATAATAATAATAATAATAATAATAATAATAATAATAATAATCTTATTGATCGACATGAGCATCTCCTGTGATCATAATATCTCAGCGAAAGAGTTTGACAAGCTCAGAAAATATAAAGACCTACTCATTGAAATTGAGAAAATGTGGCATCTCAAGGCGGTTACAATACCAGTGATCGTGGGAGCACTAGGAATGATCAAGAAGGGAACCGAAAATTATATGAGAATGATCCCTGGCTTACCATCCCTGCAAGAAGTGCAAAAGATTGTCTTAACTGGTACATCACACGTATTGACAAGAGCATTGTCGATGTGAGAACTGTTGCTGCTCATGTATTTTAATTAACTTAAAAATGAACGAACTATTGAGTTTGGTTTAATGGCCTACCAATGTATACTAGAGTTTCTTTGCCCTAGGAGTCGGGAAGACACTCGGCAAGAAATGGAAGCAAATTTGAAAGAAGAAAAAAGTAATAATAATAATAATAATATAATAATAATAATAATAACATAATAATACTGATAATAATAATGATAATAGTAACAATGATTTCAAATTTTGGCGGGATTTGAACTCAGAAAGTAAGATGCCGGAATAAACGCTGCAATGTATTTCGTCCGTCGTGTTTACTACCCTGCGAATTCCGTTGCTCTAATGACGGTGATAATAATAACGATAGTAGTGGTGATTATAATGATGATGATGATGATGATGATGATGACGACGACGAGGATGATGGTGGTGGCTAATGAAGACGATGACGACGACAATGATGATGATGATGATGACGACGACGATGATTGCGACGACGATGAAGATGAGTATGATGATAATGATGGAGATGTCACTAACAACAACAACAACAACAACAATAATAATAATAATAATAATAATAATAAATGCCCTGATGCAGTACCAGGCAGTGGCTCTCATGGCTTCTGATCTTAACTGATTGGAAGTGGTATCATGTACATTGTTTTGTCTTGGTATAAAAGATGGGCTACAGCAAATATTCTGCTCAATACCACAGATTTGCTTGTCAGTTGTTTGACCTTAACCAGTTGAGCATGACCCTTAGTGGCTGACGACATGTGCCTCTCTGATCACGAGCAGAAGTAGAGGGGGAGCATCATAGCCATGTGTTGAGAGGGATTCTTTGGGGTTTGAATAATTCACCTCTGGAAACATGAGTGGTGGTTCTTCAACATCCTTAAACACCCTTATGCAGGGACCTTTTGAGCGGGATGGGCTACTCAACCTGAAGAAAATTCTAACTGAGCCCACCTGCAAGGTCATGTGCTGTTTATCTTGATATGAGATCACCATGTCGCACATATATGGTTATGATGCATGTGCCTGGTGTACCCTTATCAGACGGGTAGTCATGATGGGTATACTGGGCTTCGTCTATTTTACCCCAGTGTCACTTTGATGGCATGCACTGCTTTCACTCAAAATATTAATAATAATAATAATAATAATAATAATAATAATAATAATAATAATAATAATAATAATAATAATAATAATGATAATAGCAATAACAATAAGAAGAAAGCAGCATAATAGAGAGCGTCGGAGATAGGCAAGAATTGTCTTGATGCAAATAACGGTAGACCTTAATTACTGGAAGGTCAGATAATTTCTAATATTAGACGAGTTGATTTATGCAACTTAACGAGCTAAAGAGTTCAATAATCGCAGACAGCTATAAACACCTCTGCCGTCACACAGAGTCAACCCGACAGCCACATTCGGACACGTATTAAGAAAGAAGCGAAGACACAAACGCATATGTGAAAAACAAAAACACAAACATATACGCAAATTGAATAAAAAAATATATATATTTTTAAAAATAAAACCACTTTTTTGTGTGTTTAAGTGTCTTCAGTAATGAAAGACGAAAGTGTGATAGAATTAAAATTGGTTATAATGTAATTTTCTTTCTTTTGTTTATAGAGACCACCCTCTCTTCTACACCCCCTTCTCATCCACAATATACACACATACATTGTATATGCGCATATGTGCATTATACATAAATATATATAGATAATACATGATATATATATTATCTTATATATATATATATTACATATATATATATATATATATACATATATATATAATATATATATATATATATATATACATACATACATATATACATACACATATATACATATATACGCAATATTATACATTGTAATATATATATAGAGAGAGAGATATAGATATAGATATATACACACATATACATATATACATATATATACATATATATACGCATATATTATACATTGTAATATATATATAGAGAGAGATAGATATAGATATAGATAGATACACACATATACATATATACATATATAAGTATATTATATATATATATATATAATATATATATATATATATATAGATATATTATATTATATAGATATATATTTAAGATAGATTACACGGTGTATATGACACATACGTATACGCTCTCTCTGTTTATCTATCATTGTCTTCCTCTCTCTCTCTCCTTCTCTCCCTCTCAATCTTTGTAACATATATATATATATATATAATATATATATATATATATGTATAAGTATATATATGTGTGTGTGTACGTATAAGTATATATACATATATATAATATATATATATTCATTATATATTTATATATATATACATATATATATACATACATATATATGTATATATGTATAAGTATATGTGTGGTGTGTGTGTGTGGTGTGTGTGTGGTGTGTGTGTGTGTGTGTGCGTGTGTGTGTGTGTAGCCTTTGTGGACTTTTCTTCTACCGTGTTACTACTTCGGTTTCATTACTTCCGGAATTCAGTTGTCTGCTTCGGAGCTCTTTCCTTTCTCTTTCCTTCTTTCTTTACTCTCCTTCACTTCTCTCTTCTAAGTCTCTTTTCTTTTTTTTTCCTCTCTTTCCTTTCTTCTTGTTTGTCTGTTTGTCTTTTTTTGTTTGTTTTTTTGCAAATTTTGTCTTAGTTCGAAATCTTCATAGCACATATTTGTGTGTGTGCGTGTGTGTCTGTCTGTGTGTGCATGCGTATATGCGTGTGTGTGTGTGTATGTGCCTGTCTGTGAGTCTGTGAATGTGAGTTCGCGTTTGTGTGTATAATTGTAAATACGTACGGCTATATATACATATATATACTTATCCACAGATACGCACGTACACACATGTATACGAGTATTTGTTTTTTTAAGTTTGTTGATTCAGTTTATTAGAGTCTGAATTTCCTGATTTTCATGTATATATACACACACACACGCAAACACACAAACACACATACACACACACATATATATATGCTTACTTACACACAAATATATACATATATATAAATGCATACATATCATGTACTATATGGTTGTACATATACATAAAAAACAATATATATACATATATATATATATACATAATTATATATATATATATATATACATATATACTATATATATATATATATATATATATATATATATATATTATATATATACATATATATACATATACATATATATATATACACATATATATATGTATATACATATATATATATAACATAATCATATATAATATATATAAATAGAATGTTTTTATATATAATGAACGTGAAATACAGGAAGGGACGAACACGGAACACAGACAAATCATTCGAAGCCTTCAATCTTCAGTCGGACACCGAATCATCATAGCAAATTTCGGCTGTTCAATTCTGATATTTGCTCCAACTCGGCCAGCCCCAAAAAAAAACTAAGCTGTAAGCATTAGATTTCTGGTAGAAGACAGGAATGTGAACGCACAAGACGGATGTAAATACAAGAGACGAAAACGAAATTGAAAACAGTATGAATAAACAAATATATATAACGGTGGTTGTCATACGACTTTAGACCAAATGAGACAAAACAACAACAACATAGCAGCTGGCGTAGAAATAATTACCGTTTCGGTTAGCGGGGACACATGTTGGTCAAGATACGATGGCCAACAGAATGTTTAAGAATCAGCAGGTCGCAGGAGAGAGAGAGAAAGAGAGACAGAGAGAGAGGGAATCAAAGAGGGTGGAAGGCAGGGGACAGAATCATGACCAAGAGAAAAGGAGAAAAGAAGGGATTAAGGAGGATGGGAGGAAGAGGGGGGAAGAATCGGAGGGCGCCAAAATAGTTTGGTGAAGAAGCAATGGCGGGTAGGAAAGACAGTGTGTATAGAAGTCGTGCAGGGTTTAAAATTGGACAAACAAACGGGGGGGGGTGCACGTAACGCCGCAATAATATAAGAATGAATGTTTTTATATATAATGAACGTGAAATACAGGAAGGGACGAACACGGAACACAGACAAATCATTCGAAGCCTTCATATATATATATATATATATAGATATAGATTATACATATATATATAATATATACATATATATATATACATATATATATATACAATATATATATAATATATATATATTATATATATATATATATATTTATATATATATATATATACATATATATATATAATATATATATATACATAGATATATATATATATAGATATATATTATATATATCTTATATAACATATATATATATACATAATATATATATACATATATATATATACATATATATATACACATATATAGATATAATATATATATATATATATATAGATATAGATATCGATATACATATAATATATATATATACACATTATATATATATATATGTATATATTATATTATACATATATATATATATACACACACATAAAGACAATATATGCCATATATATACATACGTATGACTACGTATATGCACACACACGCAAAGGCGCACATATATACACATATATAGCTATCAGTGTATGTGTATTCTCTAGTTCTGTAGCTTACCATCGCCATTTCGGTTTTAGTTTTTGAATATTTTATATTTTCACTTGTTTTTTTTTTTATGGGGGGGGGAGCATCTTTGTTTTGTTTTTGCTTTTTTTCTATTTTTTCTCAGTCTCGTCATTCAATTTTTGTTTTTATTTATGACTTCTTTCAACCAATAAATTGTCCATTTATATAATATTAATAGACTCTTTTGAATAATTTTGCATCTTATTATATCCATTGCTTCACATTTATCTCTGCCAATTACAAAACGTCGCAGCTAGACACAGCAATCTTCAACAACGATGGCGGTTACTTTAGCCTTAACATCTTATCTCTGTGTTTAAATATAAAGCTGCGAATTAAATGCACCGTTAGGGTAACAAATATATTATTCTGTGCCGTCTCTAATAACGATAGTGATACTTTAAGAAGGTATACTCTTTACTCTTTTACTTGTTTCAGTCATTTGACTGCGGCCATGCTGGAGCACCGCCTTTAGTCGAGCAAATCGACCCCGGGACTTATTCTTTGTAAGCCCAGTACTTATTCTATTGGTCTCTTTTCCGAACGCTAAAACCCGCTTATAACGGGGACGTAAACACACCAGCATCGGTTGTCAAGCAATGGTAGGGGGACAAAACACAGACACACAAACAACATATATATATATACATATATACGACAGGCTTCTTTCAGTTTCCGTCTACCAAATCCACTCACAAGGCATTGGTCAGCCCTGGGCTATAGTAGAAGACACTTGCCCAAGATGCCACGCAGTGGGACTGAACCCGGAACCATGTTGTTGTTTAGCAAGCTACTTACCACACAGCCACTCCTGCGCCTATTAAAATTTTCTTGTAAAAGGTTGCGTAAAAGATTTTCTTCGGATCTTCACTGGTGACATTTGGCAACTTGTACCCTATGTTTTGCTATGAATTAGATACAACTTTTGGTGTAGTCGTTGCAGAGCTGTTTATTCTTTATTTTGGTATGTAATATACAGGTGCAGGAGTGGCTGTGTGGTAAGTAGCTTGCGTACCAACCACATGGCTCCGGGTTCAATCCCACTGCGTGGCACCTTGGGCAAGTGTCTTCTACTGCAACCTCGGGCTGACCAAAGCCTTGTGAGTGGATTTGGTAGACGGAACTAAAAGAAGCCCATCGTATATATGTATATATATATATATATATATATATATATATATATATATATATATATATATATGTGGGGGGTGTATTTCTGTGTCTGTGTCTGTGTTTGTCCCCCAACATCGCTTGACAACCGATGCTGGTTTGTTTACGTCCCCGTAACTTGGTGGTTCGGCAAAAGAGACCGATATAATAAGTACTAGGCTTACAAAGAATAAGGTGCTGCTCCAGCATGGCTGCAGTCAAATGACTGAAACAAATAAAAGAATAAAATAATATAAACATTCATGGTTTATTTTTATTATTTACAGCTTTGATGAGTGGTGGAAATATTGCAGGTGGAGCAATTTTACGCCAGCTGTGGAAAAGGAAATTAATGATGTGGAAGACCCAGGAATTATCAATGAGCGTGAGGCACAAAATTGGTTGAGACGTTTCAGGAATGATGACACCAGCCTCGAAGACAAACCAAAGTCAGGGAAAACTTCTATTGTGGAACATAAGGCCTTGCTTGAAATAGTTGAACAACAACCAAGCACCAGCGCTCGTACATTGTCGGCAGCACTTGGTCCTTCACAAACTACTATCAATTGATTCCGCCATAGCTCAGCCATGTGAACAAACGCTGTCGAGAAGTTCCCCCGTGATTATTCTCAACGACAAATGAACATTTGAGAAAAACTGTTGACAAATCCTCCAGGTGCCCGTTTTTGACGTCGAATGGTTACTGGAGATGAAAAATGGTGACTGGAGATGAAAAATAATCCTTATAGGACAAATCGGTTGCTTCAAAACCTGTTGACAAATAACGACTGTTTGAACATCTTTATATATAAAAGAGAGGTTGTGTGCTGTCTGTCTCCTACGATTTAGATTCCTAACTACTCCCACATTTTGCGGTGCAGTTTAACCAAAACCGGGTATCTTATAGTCGTGATTCATATCGAGCTCTTCTGGGTATTAGCGCGCGTCTACGATGAGTCTACGATTTAAAAAATAATTTACCATAATTTTTTTCCATTTTAATACATTTTTTCGCTATTATAAGGGAAGTAACTCTCTAAAAATGTCTACGATGAGTCAACGATTTTTAAAAAAATTTACCATCATTTTTTTTCTATTTTTAATGCATTTTTGCTATTTTTTGGCTATAACTCTCTAAAAATGCTTATATAGTTATTTCCCTTACAAACCCGAGCAACGCCGGGCGATACTGCTAGTGAGGTATAA
>NW_021828128.1:0-2500 GCF_006345805.1 Octopus sinensis
CCACCAACCACTACCGTTAACACTACCACCACTACTACGACTACCATCACTACCATCACCACCATCACCACCACCATCACCACCACCACCACCATCACCACCACCATCACCACCACTGCCACCTCCATCATCAGCACTACTATCACCACCACCATCACCACCATCACCATCACCATCATCACCACCACTACAACCCAACGCACCACCAACTCCACTACTACCACCACCATCACGAGCAGCACAACCAACACGACCACCATCATCACCATCATAATCACCACCACCACCACCATCACCACTATTGCTACCATCGCTACCATTGTAACCACTACCACCATCACCATCCTCACCATGATTGCCACCGCAATTACCACTATCACTACTACAGCTGTAACAAACACCACCATTCCTACTACTACTACTACTGCTGCTGCTGCTGCTACCACTACTACTATTGCTGCTGCTGCTACCACTACTACTACTGCTGCTGCTGCTGCTGCTACTACTACTACTACAGTTTGTCGGTTACCTCCAGGTCAGATCCTTCTCCGTTTCCCCAGCCCCAACCCAGAAGCTATACGGTCGTTACATCGACGACTGTGTTGGCGCCACCTCCTTTAGCCCACAAACAGCTCATCTTCATTTCCTTCGTTAATTCTATTGCATGCCGCAATAGAATTCCCATCTATCATCTCCACCGTCAACGCTAACACTGCCACCACCACCATCATCGCCAACACCAACACCACCTCTGTCTTGCTACACCAACCACTCCACCTCTCTTTTTTACACCCTAGTTACTCCCACATCTATTTCAATTTCATCTCATTTACCTCCATTCACACCTATCGATCCCCTAGTCTAAATTCCTGCATCTCTAGCACCTCTATAGCCGACATTCTGACTATGAGATCAAGTCCCACCAAACAGAACCCTTCTTATTACAACTTAGTTAAACCCAATTGCCGTAGACGTAGTTCATCATCGTGCCCTCGCTATTAATCACACCTCTGGTCCCCTATCCCGTACCTATTTACATCCCTCAACTTCACTCCACCATTCAACGAGCACTGCATCCTGCGCAGATTCCCTCTCCTTTAAACCAGCCCTACAACCTCCCAAATGACTATATCATGGCCGATATTCTGGTCCACAGTTCCTTCACACCTCTCTTCATCCAGACAGGATCATTTTCCTGCTCTCGCTCCCATTATAACACCTTTCGCTTCGTCAACAACATCGCCACATTTCATGTTATGGAACACCGCCCAAAAATTCCATCTAGCGATGAAACGCCAGAGCCGTTATTTCCAGTAAATTAGCGAAGCCGGTTTTTTAGGTTAGCTGCTCATTTCAGAGAACATTTGTTGGATACTCTTTGAAGCAACACTGGATCACAAATGCATATCATCCATTATTTTAACACTGTAGGCAAATCTCGCTCACATCTCATTGATTTTTTTGTCTCATACCACGAGCTACTTCCATCGTATTTCTTTGTCGGGAACAGCACTTAATACTCTACTTGAAAACAGTAACCTCGTTTGCGATAGATAACCGATTGTCTTCTAAACTTCTCCACAAACTCACTCACTGATAAACATCAGCACAAAAACTCCTTCGTACATGCACGCACACACACACACACACACACACAAACAAACAAATATACATAGGCATTAGCAATCTCACTCGCACACTCCTTTCACTCTCCACGAACCCACGCACAAACACAAACACAAGCGTTCTACGATTTTTCACCCTTCAGAATGCACACTTCGCACATACATGCATTAAAAAGTTCGTTTCGTACAATACTTCTCACAATTTACATACGCAAAACAGAGAGAGAAATTGAGAGAGAGAGACAAACAGACAGACAGACAGACAGAAGAAAGTGAGAGAGAGAAAGGAAACTCGGAACTACTCAAACCTTCGAACGTACACAAACACACACACGTATTCATATTTAACGGTCTCTATCATATGTCACACATTTACGGGCATATACCGCACCTCTTGTAATACGAAACACAAATACTTTCATACAAGCGTACACAACATACAAATTCTCCGTGCAGCTACTTCTGTGCGCTTCCACGTTAGCTCGCCATTTTGTTTGCTTAAACCTAATGAATTTACTTACTTTTTTGTCCAATGCTAATCACCATCTTAAACGAACCCAAATTTTTCATTTCGGGCATACACTTTTCTTGTCGAAATCGGTTTTTTCTTTCCTCTTACTCTTTCATCACTTTTGATAAACGACTAACTGTCCAAAACGTCGATATCTTTTCCTTTCCGTCGTAGCGCAATACATTGAGTTTCATTGATTTCCCGTTTCAGTTCGAGCTCCGCAACAATAGAAATGTACCACACTAGCGAGTGCAACAACAACAATAACAAGAATAATGCCATTTCGCACCAAAAAAATGGTTGTGGTGATAATGATTATAATGATGGGGTGGGATGGGAAGGGAGGGGATGGGAAGAGGAGGAG
>NW_021828128.1:7500-8730 GCF_006345805.1 Octopus sinensis
TCGTAAGACCCGCAGAAGAGAAAGCAGGTCAACCCCCGACACCGAGAGCATCGACGGATGGATGAATGCGCATCCAGGCTCAGCGGTTGCGTAGGAAGTCGGGGACGAGAAACAGGAAGAAAGAGTGAGAGAATGTTGGAGCGAAAGAGTACAACAGGGGTCGCCACCACCCCCTACCGGAGCCTCGCTGAGCTGTGTTTTCGCCCAATAAACACACACATCGCCCGGTCTGGGAATCGAAACCGCGATCCTCCGACCGCGAGTCCGCTGCCCTAACCATTGGGCCATTGAGCCTCCACTGTTGTTGCTGCTTCTGCTGCTGCTGCTTCTGCTGCTGCTGCTGCTGCTGCTGCTGCTGCTGCTGCTGTTGTTGGCTTTGTCTGTATGTGAGCCACTCCTGGTGGATTTTACAATAACATATTCTGTTTCTATCAGACGACATCACATAGCTTTGATCTTGTTACTTCAAGGAGTGTTCTAACTACTTTTACAATCTCGAATCTCTTTGTGATCATTCGACCTGCATGAAATAACAACCAAATCTCTTTCAAATCCCATCTCACCGTCTTAGAAAGGAATACGCTGGATAATGTAGTCCTTAAGTTCTCTGAAAACATCGAGATGGTCGCGACTGGTTCACGTCCAAAATAGCTGACCTGGAGTTACAACTTAACACAACGTATTGTTTTTACATCAACCAACCACTTCCATACAATATCACTTTCAGTGCCACAACTCCTCCCTAGTAATGTTATGCTTGGATCTTTTCGGTTTGAACGGCAGTTTTTTCTAGCGGTGTCATATGAAATTGTCACCCATAATTATGACCCTAGTATCGATCTATTGCATTTCTATCTGTTTTAGGTTGTGTTAGGGGTGGGGGGAATGGTATCTTTTTTTCCTTCACAACGTAAATAAACCCATCTGTTTCTTAAACGAGGGATATTCATACGGCACAGAATGTTTTTTAACTCAATGGACGTCAGTGATTGGTTGAAATTGCAGAAATTGAAGAAAAAAACAACAAATATCTTACAAACTATAGAATTTCTCAATAAAGCCAAGAGAAAAAATGTTTTAATACACATTCTACGTATTACGAAGTTTAAAATTTTTTATCTTACCTAGAAATTATGTTAAAAACTGCCGTTTCAAACCGAAAAGATCCTTAGCTTACCACACCGCGACATAACACTACACTATGACTCTACAATATCATAACTTCTGACA
>NW_021828129.1:0-9056 GCF_006345805.1 Octopus sinensis
ATACACATATATGCACACACACACACACATATGCACATATATATATATATTATATATATATATATATATATGTACATATCCACATGTACACATACATATATACACATAAATATAGACATATATATACATACATATATATATATACACACACAAATATATACAAACATATATATATATATATATAAGCATACATACACCTGCACATATGTACATACTCATACATACATGCAAACATACAAATATTTACATATACATTTACACATGTATCTGCACCACATTTAAACAGTCAGGCCGCCATGTTTATACTTATATATGCATACTTATACTTGCATATACTTATATGCACATACATATACCTGTAAAACAAAGTAAAGTTGTAAGATACCACATGAGTGGAAATATATATGAAAGAAGGTTTGAAAACGCAATTTTAAAGATGTTTATTCACTTACGTGAGTGTGTGTGTGTGCATCTCTGTCTGAGTATGTGTTGTTTTAATTGTCCTTGTGCTGTCTGTGTGTGAGCGGCCGTATGTGTTATTGGGGTTGCATATTTATGTGTGAGTGTGTTGTATTTATCAGAGGTTCTGTGTGTGTCCATGTGTGTTGGATTTATCCGAGTGGTGTGTATGTGTGTGCATGTGCATTTTGTGTATGTTGGTACTGAGTATGCATTTGTGTGTGTGTGTATATATGTAGTTTCCAGGTGTGTGTGTGTGTGCTGTATTTGTGAGTGATTTGTTTTGTTTGTATTGTTTGTGCAGTGTGTGTGTATACAGACTATTTAAAATAAAAATACACCAACACGTGTGATGTCTGAGAAAAATTAATAATGTTAATACATTTAAAAAATTCTCAAGTTTAGTCTAAAAAATGATAATATTATTAGAAGTAACTCATCTTAGACATTTCCCAAAATTTTCCATTTTACAGTTGATGACTCGACTTCAACTGTTTCTCGTACCAAAGAAGCACCAGGAAGATCTTCCATATCTACGTCATGTTCAACTCTATCGTGTACATATTTTCACAGTAATTCAAGTTATATGTCTTGCAGTACTTGTGATTGTGAAGAGTATAAAGTCTATATCCATTGCTTTTCCTTTAATGGTGAGTAACTGGCCTCATGGTAAATTGTGTTATGTTCCACTTATACCCTATCTGTATGTGTGTGCAATTGTATTTATATTTGCAATACTTTTTATATTTGTTGTACATGTTATTGCCATGTGTGTGGCTATGCAAAAATATGCAAATGGGCCAGCTGGTCAAAATAGGTCACAAGTTAATTTTTGTTTTCTTGCAGTGACTATTGTAGATGCCATATTATATTGTAGTGGTAGTGGCAAAGATTGGGCATGTAGCTTCTTCCATCAGCCAAAAGGCTGAGGGCTAAAAATGTGTTCATGTTTATAAAGATGTTTCAAACTAAGGTGTAACCTCTTGTTATTTATTTTATGTATTTGAAGTGAACAGAATGAGTTAAAATTAGTAATACACAAATTCTTCTGAAGCCAAATCTTCTGATTGGCCAAGGAAGGTTGGAAGATAGTAATAGAAGGAATACTATAATTTTCTTGTTCCTTACCTAAAGAAGTATATAGATATTACAAACACTGCGCAGCATCCATCAAAGTAATTTAACAATCAATCTCAATCATTTTGGATTCACTGTACTTTGATCACTGAGTACAAAATGGGAGTCACATAACTTCCATTAAGGTTGATTTTCCAGAGTAATTATCACACCAATGTACACCAATCCATTGCAAGGATATCTATATAAAGTTGAGGGGATTGGAATGACACAAAACGAAATGTTTTACTCAAGAACAAAACATGCAGCCAATTATCAACATCATCATCGTTTAACGTCCGTTTTCCATGCTGGCATGGGTTGGACGGTTCGACTGGGTTCTGGAAAGCCAGGAGGCTGCACAAGACTCCAGTGTGATCTGGCAATGTTTCTACAGCTGGATGCCCTCCCTAATGACAACCACTCTGAGAGTGTAGTAGGTGCTTTTTACATGCCACCAACATAGGGGTCAGAGGGGGCTGGCATCAACCACAATCGGATGGTGCTTCCCTCTCATCAAAGTTCTTGATAAGGATGTCCCTAAATCTCTGACCATGTGAAGGGTTCTTTAACTTCCGAATCCTTCTTTTCTGGATTGGTCTGCTTCTTGGAATCCGTCTGGCCTCAAGTCTAAAGTCACTAATGACTAGTCTATGCTGAGGGCTACAATCAAAATCATGATCTCACAATCGTGAATGCAATACCTTAACCATTAAGCCAAACTCCTTCACTAAAAAGGGAAAATACCAAGATTTAATTTGAGTGAATCAATTTAGAGTTTGTAGAAGAAACCTTGGCCAGATTTTTGTTACATATATGAACTGAACCTACATTTATATCAGAAAAAAGGAGTTTAACTACTTTGCTAAAGAAAATAAAAACTCATACTACTTTCCATGGAATATTGACAAATCCTGTTTAACTGCCACAGAAACAAGAATAAACTTTCTGTCATCTGAGTAAGTTGTACAATAGTTCTTTCAACAAAAACCACAGACCTTAGAAGAAATAAATTACATCTAGTTGACATTCAATGCAGGAATTCCTACCAGATATCATATGCAGAGTATACAGAAAACCTTGTTAGGCAACAAATGCAGACTATTTAAAATAAAAATTGAATATTAGCCACATCATTACCAATTGTTGGCTAATGGCCTCATGATAGTTTCTCCTCAATGGGCATCATGTACTCATCAAAAGAGCTGTACCACTATGATGCTTATTTTGAGCAGATTACTTGGTTTCAAAAATTTATTGTTACAGCATACCATCAATGAAAAAGAGTTAAACTATTGATTATTCAATTAGTTCAGCACCTTTGGTTACTTAGTCTTCATTTTCTTTGGGTTTTAATCTGATTTGAATCCTACTTTATAGGTCTTGGCTACATGTGCTGTAAGGAAGATATTAGATTTTGTTTTTACTCAAAGAGAACTGAAATGGTTGGATGACATCTTACCGGGAAAACATCAAGAGAAACCTAAAGAGAAAGTAAGTAAAGAGTTGTCTTGCTGTTACGTTTCATTACTTTATTTAGATGAAGCATAGCCAAATAGTTAAGAACTGTAATTTGCTCGATTCTATTGCATGGCATCTTGAGTAAATATGTTTTAACATAGCCACAGGTCAACTCAAGTTTTTGAATGAAAATAGATAGCCAGAAACTGTGTGAAAGTTCATCAGATGGTTTGTAAGAGTCATCTAATGGTTCAACTTTGTCACACTGATTCATCATTATCACTGTCATTGTTTTTATGTGCATGTTTCCATGCTTGCACAAGTTATGTGGAATTCAGAGACATATTTTCTATGGCCTGATGTCATCTTGTTACCACTCTCATCTACCAACAAACAAGGTAATATTTCACCATGGCCAGAGACATTTTCACAGAAGGATCATTTATAACTATCCTTTGATGTCAAGACAAGGACACACACACATTTTCATTTTCCATCATCAAGTCTGCCCACTTTGTTCAGCCTGGAGTTCTAGTAGAAGACAGTTGCCTGAGGGTCTATGCAGTAAGACTGAATCCAAACTATATGATTGGCAAGTGAAGTTCTTATGCATACAAATATACATTTTCAAAGATAAGCAGGCTTAGTGTTGGTGAACTTTGTTTTTCTGTTCTCTTTCAAGTTGGTACTTATAATATGTAGATATTTATTCATTTGTGTCACTGATACACTTAAGTTACAGACAATTAAAGTTGATGGGTTCTGAGATAGCTATGGAGTTATGGTAAATTGAGTGATATATGTATCAAGAAATTCTAAAATTATACCTGTACAAGATATGATAAAGGTAGAGAAATGCAGGAGAGATAACTCTTGGTTTAAATTCAGTGGACATTAAATCTGAATTTTCATAGTACTGCAACAACTGCAGACACGTTTTAGCCTTATTACACCTCTTCAGTGAAGCTAAGTTTAACTTTAACTACTAAATCTTAGAATAACTAGAAAAGTATATAGAACAGGGACAAATAACCAAGAATGCCTGCTGCAAGAAATATTAGTTTAGAGTTGTGAACATGATGTTCCTCTCCAGTGTCTATGAGCAAGACACTTAACTCACCATAGCCTAGTAGTTTCTGGATAGATACTATACCACAAGACAGAATGACTGGCATACAACTATAAATAGTAGCAATCTTAAATCTTTTCCATTCTTCAAGTCTCCCAAATTTGTAGCAGATTTGGTTTCAATATCATTTTATTTAAAACCTACTATATAGGTATCTAATGATAGCTGCTGTTAGAAAAATATTAAAATTTGATCTTCAATAAAAAAGAAGTGAAATGGTTTGTTGACATCATCTTCATCATTTTATGTTGCTTTTTCCATGCTATGAGTTAGATCGATCACACCACACACTGGAAGTATTTCATTGTGCCATCATGTATCAGTTTTGTCGAGTTACTGCTCTTCTAGTCAACTTATCAACATTAGCTTGCAAAAGTCATATCTTCTACATACCTTTCTTCTTTGGGGTATGGCTCTTTTATAGCTGGACATCATTCCTATCTTCAACCACTCACAGGAAACATTTTGCAGTATAAAGTTCATGATTGCCAATATTAGCTCTTCTTTCACATTCTATGCCTAAGGGAAAATATCATATTGAATTAGATCAGGAGTGTCCAATTTTTGTGGTTTTGAAAGCTAAACTAGATCTCACAGGCAGGATATGGGCAGTTATTTGAAAAACCCTAATTATAATGTAGGCTAAAATACATGGATGAAGGGTCAATGTACAGCATAACACAACTTCATTATTAATAAAGGAAAGAAGTGTAGTATTAATGAATGTTGGTGAATAATACTGTGAGTTGTGTGCAAAGATGTCTGCAGTCCTATGAAGTTAGAATATGTAAATTTGGTGGGGGGGGGGATGAGGTGGATGTGTCACATCTTTCAGCTTATAGATTAATAAGCCTCTTTTCTATTTGTTAACAAAAGATTACTTTAGGTGTACTAATTTGACTAATCAGAAGCATTGATAATTATGAGTGGTGCATATATCAATGCAAACAAATTATATATATTTTATATAATATCTTAAGATTAAGAAACATATGTAAAAAAGTTTCATTGTACAAATTAGAATTGGGAGCCTACCTAAACATTGCAACAGGCTGTTTGCCACTCCTGAATCAGAGTCCACCATTTCCATGTAGAGTAACTAAGACAAGCCAGCTTGTAGAAACATTTCCTCTTCATACTATATCCATGTGATAATGACCTCAGTGCTGCATGCTAACAAAACATTTGTAAATACAAGTCAACAAGGGAGCCTAATAGAAATAACAGCTAAGTTTTCTAAAGCACACCCATGTGAAGTAAAGGGTATATTTGATATTGTAGTCTGTGGCTTACAAAAAGACAGGATGTATGGAAAAAACATAGATCTGCCTGTTCAAAATGATCTGGAGCTAAATAACAGCATTTTTGAATTTTACAACTTCAGCCCTGCTACTGCTTGCAGAAAGAAACTGTTTTCTATTTAGTAGTACTAATTAGCAGTTAAGTATAGGAACCAACCAGGGAGTTTTGTGGTGGCCCTACGTGCTAGAAATAGAAACTAAATATCTTTCTAAAATTACACTCTACTGTTTTAAGGGGAAATGGATGATCACATTACATAAGGTAATCCTAGATAAAAAGACAGTATGGTTGAAACAGGAATTATCATTTCTTTTTGGTCAGAGTTTAACATCAAGTCTGACTTGATGTTAAACATAAGCAGCAATTTACAGGGGAATTAAATTGATTTGCTGTGGAAAAGAGGTGTTTTTATTCAATGAGACATCATCTTCCACTCAGTAAACCAATTTTATTCCAGTTTTGAACTGTTTATTAATTTCCATCCAAACCATTGCTAGCTTTCTCAGGTCCTACAGTTATCTTTTATAATCCCTTCTACCATAGGAACAAGGCCTGGAATTTGTGGAGAGGGGGATAGTTGATCACATCGACCTCAATACTTGACTGGTAATTAATTTATTGACCTGAAAAGGATGAATAGTAAAGACAAGCATTTTGCCTGACATTCTAATAATTCTGCCAGCTTGCCACCATAATCTTTTCTACAATAGGTATAAAGCCTGAAATTTTGGGGGAGGGTGTTAGTCAATGACATTGACCCTAGTACTTGACTGGCACTTAATTTAATTGACCCTAAAAGGATGAACGACAAAGTTGACCTCAGTGGAATTTGAACTCAAAACGTAGCAGCAGATGAAATACCTCTAAGCATTTTGCCTGGTATGCTAATGATTCTGGCAGCTCCTCACCTTCTCTTTAATAATGATTGTTAGTTTGGTTCACAGTGCTAATAATGTGATATGAGATACTAATGTTTATGCTTTTCCCACTTCCTGGTAATTTAGTCTCAAAAAAAGGGACTATACTTATGGCCTTGATAGGGATTTCTAAAGCAGTGAGGATAATGTAATTAACACACCTCTTGAACAGTTTCAAGTTGACAATTGGCTCTGCTGTCATCAACAAGGAGTGTTGTTTTTTTTTTTTAAAAAAAAGGTGGGACTAAATTGATGCTCAGTATACTATTAACAAATACCAGCTCCCCCTTACCCCAATCCACCTAAACAAAATATATCAGTAAAATGTTTTGCTCCTTTATCCCATATAATTCTTTCTTTCTTTGCCATGTGCTGGACAAGTTTAAAAAGTTCAAAATCATCTTATTTTTTTATTAAATGAGGCAATATATTCATTCCCACTTTTCAATA
Organism: Octopus sinensis; assembly: GCF_006345805.1. Classification (NCBI taxonomy): domain Eukaryota; kingdom Metazoa; phylum Mollusca; class Cephalopoda; order Octopoda; family Octopodidae; genus Octopus; species Octopus sinensis. The sequence goes on from NW_021828129.1 coordinate 6,835, forward strand.
CTAATAGCCTTATCTTGAAGTGGGTGGGAGCTACTTTGCCATTTTAGAACCATCTTTTTAAAGAAAGAGTGTATAATCTTTCCATTTATTCATTTTGTCATTTTATTTATAGGAAGAATCTCAACCAAAAGATATGCCGACAGAGCTTGAAGAAGATGAACATTCTACTAATAAAAAGGCTATCTTCTATATATCCAGTGACAATACTAAGTTATGAGTTGATCTACAAAACTTCTTGTAATATATTTAGACTGCTTACATCTTGAAAATTTCGGATTCAAGAAATTACTACCACTGCTATCACCACCAAGACTGATGTTTAGTGGAAAGGGTTTCTTAACTCTGTAATAGTACAGTTTATATAGATTTTAAAAATATTTCAATATTCCTGATCTTCCTTTTAATAAGTATGTTTAAACTATTACACTTACTGATTTTAAACTGTTTAATGGTATAACTGTTTGAAAAAGATTTTGTAATTGCTTTGTCAGAACAGGAAAGGTAGCACCTGTTACCTTTTATAAGACCTTTGAGACTGGTTAAAAGGGGAAGAAGGCATTATCATGAAGCTAGAGGCCTGATGGCCTGACCAGGGTACTTGTTACAAAGTGTACTCCAATGGCTACATTGTGCTGTTAAACTGGACAATAAATTGCAGGATGCAACTGTTTTACAAATGTAAATGTTTTAAAATGCTTAAGCGAGCAATGTAAATAATTTAAACTATTTAATTAGATATGTAATTATTTCAAACTCTTTAATTAGTCTTGTTTTAAACTATTTAATTAGATAAGGGATCATTTTATTCTATACATCTTAAAAAAATATGTGCATAAACCATTCTGTGTGCTTATGAGTGTGCATGTATATGTACATGCGGATGTGTATATATGTGCATGTATGTACATATGTATGTATGTATATATATATATATATATATATATCAGATTATACAGGAAGTTGTGTTTGATTTTTAGTATTTATAAGTACAAATCTAACTCTATCAGCCTTGGCTAAGAGGATATAATCCATGTCTGATCACAGCTAATGCTCTGTAAAATGCACATTCTATGAAAAGAAAAGTTTTATTGAAAGTACTTTGAGAAAAATATATAAATATTTAGATTCTCCCTTAAGATCTGAAAACTAATTCTGAAAAACACCTTTTCTCCAAGTAGACATTTCTAAGAAAAGTAATACCACTGTGACAGGTGATCTTTATTTTGAATGATTGATATTCTTAGTTCGATCTGGTTATAACATAGGTCTCCCTATCTCCACTATATCAATAATCTGGAAGAGTGTCAAGTTTGCAATTCTCAATATGCCTAGAAATTGGCCAAAAAATGGTTCATCCTCAACATAATTTCATCAATTTTCTGTCACTTTTATCGATCTATTTGCAAGTTTTGATGCTTGATTTAAAAATAGTTTTGAATGAAAATATAGTTAATTCATTAGCTATACCTTCCTTGCTTACCATAATTTTCCTTTCTGATTGGTCTTAACCTTTTTTCCCTATATAACAAGCTCACATTTTTAGTTACTGGCATAGTGTGAAGCTGTGTTATCTTGATGAAAGAGAACCCTTTTTTGGTTTACTGTGATAAGAACAATTCATTTCATATCCCAACAGCACTCAATAGATGTGGTACAGATTTCTTATTTGGGCTTAGACACTGTCTGCAGCACTAATTACTGTAAAAAATCCACTTCTCATCTCCAGTTATGACCCAATTTTAAAATGATGTTTAGTGGTTGCATATATATAGTAATTCACAGCAGTCAAGTTTCTGTCAACTTTTTGCTGCTGAAAGAGAACAAGAAACTCATTTTTGAAACTTTGAAACTTTTCCAGACTTCTTCAAATGATAATGAATGAGCATAGAGCTAACATGAAATTTAGAAATTGCCCTCACTGTTGTGTTGCTCCTAGCATTTTGTAATCCAATTCAGAAGGATATGCTAATTTAATCTTATCAAGCAAACTGAAAGTGCCATGTTTTACAATTGACCTTTCCATAGTTCTTACATTCATTGCATGTTGGCTATAAAGCTTTTGAATATTTTTGCCTATTTCATTTGCCTTAGAACCTCACTGACAGTTGTAAAAGTATAATGTCACAACTATGAACTTTGTTTTGATTCAATGATGTGTTCTTTACATTTCAAATCAATACTATAATGGGATTATTGCACTACAAGAATTCATGAATTGGATT